>NC_039366.1:69803524-69885404 GCF_003573695.1 Papaver somniferum | reverse complement strand
ATAATAGTAAAAAAAAAAAAAAATAACCTAAAAATTCTACCTAAGCACAAATCCGCGTCGGCGGCGCAAAAATGATTAATGATTTTTCGTGGGTTATAGTAATGAGGTTCAAACTCTCGGACTTGTGAAGATTAAATTTAAAGGTTTAATAAAATTATATAAAAAATTATTAACAATGGGTGCGAGAGGTAACCAAGACACTGGATTCCACTATTATGCAAAATTGAATGATAAATATTTCAAAACTCTATTCAATTCTTAAGTCCTCTTTTATCTTTAATTCACTATCAATCATACAGATTCTCAAATATTATTTGTAAACCTTAAGCATAGATTATCAAGAGATTAAACCAAGCATAACCTATCAAACTGAATAACAAATAATTAAGACAATCATTCAAACAATTTAAAACTCTGCAAAAGCAGCGATTAGGTGAATTATATGATTAAATGAAATAGTTACCCATTTATGTTGCGTGAATAGCTTCCTCCATTGCCTTGGTTACGAGGGAATTAGCTCATCATAGTATAAATGCTCTCAAAATAATTTATTATGGCTCAAAAATGGTTTACAAATGATGAAAAGAAGAGAAAATGGTGTAAACAGCTAATGTGCGACCCACAGGAAGCGTCACACAAGAAAGATACATATGAAATATTGTAGTCTTTGGGAAACTACGACCCACACTCCACTGTCGTTGTCACTGTTGAAGAACGACAGTCTCTTACAGTCTATTGTTCTTCGTGTTCATCTTCATGCAGCAGCAGAAATAGAGTTTTGTTAAACTCTGATTTCGTCTTCTCTAGCTCTCCCTAGATCCCAAAACTCTCGACACCTTTTCCAAACTGTTTTTCCTTGTCTTTATAGTGAATTGGAGCCAAAAATCCGACCATTGATTGCATATATTCTCCATTTAATCCAAATATTCTCGGCTTCCAATAATAACGAAAATTTCCATTTTTAATCCCATGCACGCGTTAACTTTGATCCTGCACGCTCCCAAATGTCTTCTCCACGCTTCAACACTCTTCCAACGCTAGTAGGACTCTTCCATGCACACAAGAACTCCATTTTTGCTCGTGTTACAGTGCACATGCTCTGTTTTGGGATCAAGGATCATCACGCGTTTTCCATCCACTTCTGATCGAACCCACTTCCCATAATGTGTTCCTCATGCCATATCACATCTTCCTACCAAGTTTGAGCGATTGAATCTCCCTAAAACACCTTCATTTTGTTGATTGAAACTCTAACAGTTGAGAACTTCATTTCCCGCCAAAAAAAAGTTTTTGAATTTAAAGAGATGAAGTGCCCCTAATCGTCTGTGGAGTGTAAATAGCAAATGCCCAACTGAGGTGCCCCTTAGTCATTGGGTTTCCCCTTAACCAAAATGAGAGTCCGAATAACAAATGTCCTCCGGGGATGCCCCACATAATTTTTCGAGCAGATCTTTCCAAAAATGTTTATTTCCTAAAAATACATAAAAACACAATATGAGTACAAAAATAGAGTTCCAACAATATGGACATTGAGGACAAATTAGACACAAAAATGTGTCTATCATCAAGGAGTGGGGATGTAGAGATCGTGTTTGAAACCAGTTGCTCAACGTGTGGAGACTTGGTCGATTTTCCACCCACTACCTCGTGAATTCCTTCAACTGATTGCACGACTTGCTCATATTCCATCGTGTGTTTGAACACACGTGCCGTAGACCGCCAGACCAAAACCCTAAGTGATATCCCCCCAATTGACACGATTGACGTCTCGTGGTTTGTTAGTCAATTGTTGACTTCGTGGTTTGATGGGACGATGAGTCCATGTAGTTGCTGAGTTAAACATGATGTTCTGAAACTCATGAATTGAACATGTCATGAGACAGAGGTATAGTTCTTACGATGAAGTGAGCAAGTATTGCCCATTCGATGGATCGTTGAATATTGGTTGAATATTGATTGTTGAACCAATATTCCTTGGTTTGAGAAAATATTTATCATCTGAGCAAGTGTTGCTCATATGATGAATTGTTAAATATTTGATCGTATGAGCATGTGTTACTCATCTGATGGATTATTGGCAGTGTACCAAAAATATTAATTAGGATACTGGTCGTTGAACCGTGCATAATTAATAAAATTAATGACCATGAGGTCGTCGTGAAATTATTAGGATTGGAATCTGGGATGATGATCCTTGGATTCAGAAACCCTAATTTGATCAATTGATGATCAATTCATGGTTCGTCATAAGTTTAACCATGGGACGGAGGAGGGAGCGACTACATGGGACCGTGGGTCAACCATGTAGTATCCATATGCTCACGTGAGAAAGTACAAAGGACTCCCGAAGAGTTGACGATTTGTTGATGAAAGAATGATTAAATGCTGGTTTAATCATTTAATCGAAAATGCTCGTCTGAGCCTTAGGTGAGAAAACCTATTTAATTATGACGAGGCGAGGGACCGACCATGGAGTCATGAAACCGGCCTTCGGTTGTCATGTGACCGCCTGGCGATCACTTCATGAAAATCCAAAGTGTTTGGAAGAGTTTTGGACCTAATACGAGCAATTGTGCAAATTAGGTCAAAACTGTGAAAATTGATGGGACCAGCTTCCGTGTGCCAAAGAGCCAATCTTGGCCGGTCAAGATAGCATGCTCGTGTCCCCAAGGCGTACGCGTCTCAGTCCTGAGAATTTTGATATTTTCTGGCGTGCAATTGAGCATCCATTCGAGAAAATATGCCAAAATTAGGGTTTCGACGAAACTGAGGAAAACACCATGAGATGATGAAAAATAATTATAAAATAAGGAATGAGGAGGCGTGGGACCGCCGTGGTCAAGGCATGGTCGGCCGGTCGTGACCACGGTCCCGTGGTGCCTTTTTCTTAATTTTATAATATCTTGATGATTTTATGAAAAATTCATGAATTTTGAGAAATTTGATGAATTTAGGGAGTTTCCATGAATTGAAGGAGTTTTCATGAGTTCATGGAAGCAAAAAATATTAAAATAATAAAAACAAGGGCGTGTGGCACCGTGGAAGGCATGGCCGGCCGGCTTGGGCCCGGTCCCACGAGTTTCCCTAATTTTTGTGTATTTTACATGTATTTTTGATGAATTGAGGGAATTTTTCCTAATTTGAGAGAAATACCATGAAATCAAGGAATTTGATGAATTCAAGGAAAACTAATAATAAAATAATAAAACAAAGGGGCGTGTGGGACCGGCTAGGGCATGGCCGTCCGTCCAAGTCCCGGTCTCACAAGTTTTCATAATTTATTTTATTTTATTATTATTTGATGATTTGTGCAAAAATACCATGAAATCAAGGAGTTTTTTCATGAAATTAGAGAAATAATAATAATAATAAAATAATTAGGGACCATGGGGTGTGGGGCCGGTTGGGACCAAGGCATGGCCGGTTGGCTAATGGTCACGCCCCACACTCCTTTCCTTAATTTTATATTATTTTTTATGGATTTATGAAAGTACCATGAAACCGAGGAGTTTCCTCGAGACGAAGGAGATTTGATAAAATGAGAGAATTTTCATCAAATCATGGAAAATAATAAAAATGCATTAAAAATATAAAACTTGCATGGGATTAACCACGACACGGTCGGTCGTGTGTCTGTGCTCCCAGCACCCTGGTCAATATTTTTAATTATTTATTATTTTCTTCTCTATTTTGCATAGGTTCATCTTTTCGTTGTATTTTTGAAATACTCGTTCGTGTGGTGATTGTTAGTGTATCGTCGTTGAATACACCTTCACCATTTGAATCAGGGCTTACTTAGAGGTAGCTCAGACGCCCGGTTGTTGATTATTTAGTACTAATTGTGGAATTCGGCGGAGAATAATTTACAAAACTGAGTAATAAGATGTTTATTATTAATTCATACGATCAACTGAGGATTCGACTACGAATTCAAAATAATAGAGTGAGCATTACCATTCCATGGGATCGTAGATTCAACCATAGAATCGGAGTAATTAAGATTTATCTATTACCATTTATGAGACCAGTTGTGGATTCGATCATGAAATCGGAGTAATGAGATAATATAGCTATTGCTATTCTATGAGATCAAGCCGTGGATTCGATCATAGAATCAGAGCAATTGTTTATTGCCATTCCATGGGACCAGTCGTGGATTCGACCATGGAATAGGAGCAATAATAGATTATTCTGGGAATTCAGTAGTGAATGTCACGACAGAATTAATCTTAATTAGGAATAATTAACTTTGTGGATCTATACTAGCAGACCAAGCTGTCTAGGAGCATTAATTATCCCGATATGAGCTTGTCGGTAAGTCATATCCTTTATATAGTCATGGTAAACTCGTTGTTTGTTCCTGAAGACGTTATCGCTCTATACTAGCAGAGCAAGCTGTCTAGGAGCCGTCCATCTCGCGATACTATATAGAAATAATCACTGAAAGTATTCAGTATTCATGAGATATGTCGTTGTCCAGTCGTGAGACTATATATCTACATGTACTCTGAGAGAAAGTACTCTCCGTTGAGAATTCGATGAGAGACCCGTGTCTCGATACTCACATCTGATTGCTGAATCAGAGCTTCGTATAATTATGAGTTTACGATTTTAGCTTTTGTCGAAAATCCACCATCTACAGTGCCTAATAGCATCACATGCTATTTTCCTGTGGCAAGACTCTTGACTTTGACTTTCCGCACATAGCAAACTGCTACACATTTTCCACGAAAACACTCGAGACATCAAATATGTCACAAGCTAGGGGATACTCATCAGGGTATTGGTCTGGCGGTTTACAGCGTGCGGCGTGCAATACGCCCGTCATAATAAAGTGTCATAAAGCGGGACAATTAATGGCGGCAAGAAGTAACGGGTGTAAACGGATACACTTCCTTCATCATGGAAGCATGGGTTTCTGACGGTTATACGTTACTCTACTCTTCCATCACCCAATCGTTCCCACTTCCTACGAGACTAGGGTACGTTTAAATATGACTTGTATAAATAGGCTTCACCTATTTCCACCAAAAAGCAGGTTTTTGGTCGGCAGCAACATAGTATCCAGGAATCACCGAGAACTGATAGATTTTTCACTCTGCAAGCCAGTTCCACTTTCTGATACAAATCATAAAACAATCCACATCTTCAGAATCAACCATTCTGGTCTCAACACTCTCTTCGCTTCCCTCCCTAAGACCAACCCTTCTCATTCACTTTGTGACCGAAGCAAGCCTGGAACGACCATTTCTTGGTTTAGGCCAGGATTGTACAGATTGATATCTCGAATCAAAAGTACTCACGTACAGTGCATTGTTTAGGGTTTAGATTTGTTTCTCATCTACACACCCAAAATTACCAAAACCAGCAGAAACAGTTTTCACCAATAAAAAACCCCAAATAAGTCAGCGAATCGTGAATATCCACCTACCGAAAATAATCCCTCTGATAGAATCATCCGGCCTTTCACCAAAGATGTAAAATACACCTTAGCATATGGATATCACTTCTTAACCATCTCATTGGATCATTCCCACCAAAACCCCTTGCCACCAACTAAGTTTCTATGGACACTTCCATGTCCTCCAAAATTACATCTTTTCTTGTGGAAACAATCAACGAAGGCCTCCCAACCTTCGCCATTATAAATCATATATACCTCATTGATACCAACATTTGTCCACAATGCAACTCTGATCCAGAATCTTCTAGTCACATTCTCCTCCATTGTCAAGTGTCTATGACCGCATGGAACATTCTCCGAACAAGACTCCCTATTCAATCTGCCACAACCCAAAATCTTCCAAACTTCCCAAATCCCCCAGATGACAATCACACAAATTCTCCAATTGAAAACTCACCACTCTATCAAAACAGCCTCATGTTTCCTTTTGTGGTCCTTATAGATAGAAAGGAATGATTACATTTATCGACAAAGGTGACCAAATCCAAATAGCATTACCCAAATAGTTATCATTCTTCAACAAGTGTTCTCTTGGGCACAAGAAAACCTCCCTCCTGCACTACCTAGAATACCAGCTCCCGCAAACCCAAGAAATGAAACACCAATATATCGAACAATTTTAATAGGTTGGATCAAACCTAATATAGACTGGATCAAGATCAACACGGACGGAGCAGCGCGAAGACACCCGAGAATAGCTGGAGCAGGTTTCATTTGTGGGGATACTTTTGCCAACACCTTGGTAGCCGTAGTTCAACCACTAGGAATCACAGTCGTTCTCACAGCTGAGTCTTGGGCAATGCTCATAGCGTCTAGTACGGCAAAAGAACGAAGTTGGTCAAAAGTTTAGTTCGAAACCGATTCGGAAAACCTGCTTCGATTCCTAACCTCGGACGTTGATCCGCCTTGGTACGTCTTAGGAATGATTACTAAAACCAAACAAATCATGAGACAAATCCCATACTGCACTGTCAACCATAACTACGGGTAAGGTAATCAGGCGGCAGATGGACTAGCCAACTTGCAAGCGGACAACAGCCAATTGGAGAACCTTACAACTTTATTTTGGGACCATACAATCTCACCATGCATCAATCAAATTGCAATGGATGACTCTTTGGGTATCACCTACCCTCGTGTAATTGCTGCTTAATTCTAATGATATTTTCATACTTAAAAAAAAAAAACATTAATGCTCTGTAATTTTCATTTAGTATCATAACGTACGAAATTGAATATTCCGTATTTTTATATAAAGAATTTTTTTTTTCTTTTGAAGCATAATATTTATTAACTTACTGAAGAGTCAGTACATTAAGGTATGAGATATCAAGATATTTATCAACTACAACAACATAGATGATCAGATAATGAAAAGCAGACTCCGGATCAGAATTGCAGTTGGGGTAGCTGGTAGAAATGGTAAGGTGAAAATGATGAAGGTTGTCGAGGATTCGCGGGCCTTCGACAAATGCTTTCCACAAGAAAAGATGTATTTTTGATGGACATAGAAATGTCCAGAGGAACATTGTTGTTGATGGTGGCTTTTGATGCGATTGATCGAAAGTGCTAGCCATGAATATGAATCCATTTTTTGAGGTGTGAAGCCCGAACATTACTTGTTTATCTCCTCGTTTTTCTTCTTGATTCATGATGAATCTTTTGAGCCGAGTCTTTAGACGAGTACTTGAAAAAACAAAAATACAAAAAGGAAAGACTGAAAGTAAAGTTACAGGACACAATGCGATTACAAACTTATATAAAGAATTGGTAGTATAACCTTATTTTTATTTATTTTTCATGGAAGAAGAAAATTTATCAAATTTGGGAAGAACTTATGAAAAATTCTATCGGAAGTAGAAAGAAAGCACCAGTTAAATAAAAAAACTATCAGCTAGTGTAAAATATATTATCCCAGTTTCGCATTGTATTAGAAAATTTGAGATGCGCCCTATTGACTACAGCCACAGCCAGTGAAAAGACTAAAGTTCTAGCATCTTCGCAAAAATCATCACATTTGAGAGAATGACACAGGAGGTGCAATACTGCTACATAATACAAAAAGAAAATCGCAAATTAAATTGAACTATTCATGTTAGGGTGCTTAACCATCTTTTTCTAGCATCAGGCATCTTGACAAATATCCTCCTCCAATCCGAGCACTTAAACTCTTAACAAGCACGAGAATACACAGTATTATCTGGACCTTCCACAGCCGCCAATACATCCATGCACTCTTCGATTGGGGCAAGTTCTTGTACATAACAAGATGTTATTTTGTTTTTCAAACTGTCGACCTTGGCCTAAAAAGCTGCAATTTTGGCACTTGCACATTTTATCCATGCTTCAAGTGCGTCATCCAGCTTGGACAGGTCGATTGCCCTTGTTGGTAAAAGAGCAACAGAAAGGCCTAAAAGAGAATGACGTGGTTCTCTGTTATCTCCATGTGGCCTAGAGTTATTATTGTTAATGCGTACGCTATCGAGCTTGATATCGATATGAATCTACGGAAGCCTGTCGAGTTGTGCCTGTACTGCCGAAAAATCTCAAAAAGCACATGATAATAGATACATCCCTTCCTATGAAAATATTTTGCGGAATGATTCTCCTGTAATTATGTAACTATTATCAATATGGGCACATGGCACATTGATAAGAAGTAAATAAGATAGATGCAAGTTCGGCAATACCTTAAGGTGGTATTTGCAAATATCGTCATTTGTCAGAATATGCATTAACTGTACATGTTATTGGATCCCAACCCATCCCTATATGACCCAATAGTTATGCGAAGTCCGCGTGCAGCTGGTGCAAAATATTGTATTTTGATTTCAGTCCTATGATAGTGTTTGCGGGAAAAAATGACTCGTTGGTTTTCGGGTGAAAAGTGGTGATGAGGCAAATGCTCAATAAGTCAAGTGCTCGATGAAACAAATCGTCTAAACCTTTAAAAAAATGTACTTCACAGGAGTACTTTGAGTTCGAGATATTAATTTGTAAGACCCTGGTTTAAACCAAATATTGATCATTTCAGGTTCAATTCGGTCACAAGAGGAGGAGAAGGGTTGATATGTAGGGAGGGAAGCTGAGAATGTGTGGACATCAATGGAGTTTGATCAGTTGATGATGTGATGTGTTGAACTGCTTTGAAGATGATTTCTATGTGCAGACGAAAGAAATCTTTTGTAAGTGTTTGATAATTGACAGTGATGAGTCTTACTCGGGTGTCGTTGTTAAGTTGTCAAATCATAGGTTAAGGAACCTATTTATTGCAGCACATCGATTTCCTGTAAGTGGTGACAATTGAAGGAAGTGAAAGAATGGAGAAGTGGGAGAACGTGGAAAAACTACTTCCACTTTGCGTGGAAGACTTGGTTATTGACTCATCCACTATTCCATTTACTCATTAATTGTCTGCACGGCTTACTCACATTTCTCATCGTGGATGTATTGCACATCGCACGTGTTGTAGGACGCCAGACAAAAACCCTAATGTTATCCCCCCATGTGACATGAATTGATGTCTTATGTGAAAGTTTGCTTTGCGGACGTATTTTTATGTGTGGTCAATCTTTGACCTAGTCAGACTATGAGTCTTAATTGATGAACTGAACAGTCAAAGTTCGTAATTATGATGGACGAAGCATGCAGTGCTTTCTGGAACAACAACATGTTGTATGGACCATAAACGTTGAATTAGGTCACTAATGACCATGGCATATCATTATAATAGCTGAAGCAACAATGATAGTTGAATGACTTGGTTTGATAAGCATGTTAGTGAGATTGCTGGATCGATCATAAACCATTATATTGGTGCGTTAAGCACTTCAGAGGAAATCATTGTCGAACGATCAAAGAAGGTTTATCTCAATCCATGTGTCATGAGTCAGTCAAACGACAAGGAGACATTATAATAAAATAATGGTCGACTGACGAACCAAATGTTGGTTGATGAACCAATAAAATACTGATAGATGGACCAGTATGAAATTCTCGAATGTTGATAGCTGAATCAACATGAGAAATATTACTTCGCAGAGCAATTGATAGTTGAATCAATAAAATATTAGTAACCGACCGAATATTAATTTATTAATTAAAATGTTGATTGCTGGATCAACATAAAAATTATTGGTGTTTGAACTTGTTCAGAATTATGCTTTGCAGAGCATTAGGTTCAAAATCCTGATTTTGATCGATGGATGATTAACTGAAAACCAACCAATGGATGAGAGAGGGACAGGCTACATGAGGTAATGGACCGACCATGTAGCGTCTACGTGCTCGAATGAGCATTCACCAAAGTCCTTTGCAAAAAGGTTGGTGTGTGGATGACTAATTATTGTTTAACCATTATTAAAATAGTGATTGATTGAGCATTATATAATAAAACCTAATTATGGAAGAAAGAGGGACCGAACAAGGGGTATAGAAACTGGCCCTTGGTGGTCGTGGAACCATCTGATAGTGAATGGATCATCTTCCAAGTTGTTGGAGAGAGTTTAAACCAAATATGAACTACAAATGATCAATTAGGTCATTAATCATTAAAGGAGTTAAGACCGCTTTTGCAAGATAAAGGGACGACCATGGCCGCCCATTGTGGCATGCTCGTGCTACTATGTTGTTTGCGGACCAATCCTGAAAATTTTAGTATTTTCTGGTGGTCCATCGAGCATATATTGGTCCTTTTATGCAAAATCTGAGTTTAACTGAAACTCTTAATTTTGGTTAAAAGACCAACCATTAAAAATATTAAAATAATATTATTTTAATATTTCTCATGGTAGAAAGATATGATGGTTGCGGTACCAATTGCTTTGCTAACCACACGGTACATGGAGCGATAATTGAAAAGATATGGAAACAAGGAATTCCAATAAAAAGAGAAAGTCTTAAAAATAATAAATTAATAATTCAAATAATAGTGTAATAATAATAAAATAAAGGGAAAAAGGGGACCAACCAAAACCAGTGGCATGGTCGGCCGGTTGGCCGTTGTGGTCCCACCCTCATAGTTTCCTTTATTTTGATTATTTTATTATTATTTTATCTCTCCTCCAATTCCTTCTTTGATCAAACTTCCATATCCTTGTTCTTTCATGTTTTTGGATGCTCCTGCAAGCATTATTACTAAATACACCCGTGCTTTTTGCTCGGGGCTTACTCGGGGGTGCCCCTTATGCCCGAAAGGTGAATATCTATTACTATTCCATGAAATCAAGCTGAGAAAAGCCATGAATTTGAATAAGTGAATATTAGGGTTTAGTATATTTTCTAGGGATTCAATGGGTGAATGTTGCACTAGATTTAATTAGTCGTTGTATACTAGCATGCAATAGTCTAGGAGCATTTATTTTATTCAGATATCATGTGATCAGTATCATATTTATTCTGAATATTATTTTGGGCATGGTTGTGGCACTGGACATCTTTCAAATGCATTGCACATATTGAAAGGGATTATGAATTGCTCAGTATGAGAAAATGCAATATTGAGAGCTCTTAAGCAAGAGGCTTTGATATTTTCTTTATGTATCGAGATCATAGAACTGCAATTTGTTTCTCTTGTGGAAAGTGAAGACATGACCATTGTGCATTCTGATATGGTCATAGATACATGATTCTCGATGTGATTTTATGAATATGATCTTCGTCAAAAATCCACCATCAACGGATAGTATATTTTTTACCAAATTTATCATGAAAGGAATTAGCAATCGTAACCCACCAATTCTCATCCAAATTTTAGATTTGAAATCCTTTTTTGACCTCCTCACGTAACAACTGAATAAAATGTTCTTCGATTAGATATGGCCATTCAGAAACATCGTCAAATTTTTCGGATGTTTTGCCAAGTACTTTAATAAAGAATCAGACTACGCGCATGAGTATACAAATCTCATATGCTGCAATTTCGATAAGAAATATAATCCGGACAGTTACCTTTTGGAGTGTTGGTTCAGCAGGTTCTACGAAGATGGGGATATCAAGGATTCAAGATCATATTTTCGTTCTCGTTAAGGCCATGAATAGAAAAACTTTCTTTTTTCTTACCTAGTGGTCGATATCTATGATAACTTTTTCTTTCTTTTCCTCTTGGAAAACAATTAATCTGTAGAGTACAATAATTCAATTGATCATTTCAAAATTATTTGCTAAGTTAAGAAACTTTGGATCAGACAAGAGTTACTATTTATTTATTATACTTTCTTAAAGACATGTTTATCAAGGGTACCCTTTATCAAATACTTCTTTCGATTTTGAGCTGCATTTTATGTAGTATTCTGGCCCTATTTGCTTCCCCAGTTCTTTTCCTTAAAATAAAAATAATTTGGAAAAGTATATATTTCGAAATGGCATTGTAATTCTATGTCCTCTATAGTTTACATCTGTGAAGCATCGACATGTCAATATTGGTGTCATGTCCTGTTGGAATAATTGTTGAATTATGCCTGCAAAACAATCACAAAAAACAAACAAAACATTGTTATAGCTGAGTCGCGGACTAGGTCGCTTTCTTTAAGACATTTCGCGGCTCTGCCCAAGATTGTGCAAGCAGTTCTTTAATGGTGCGTCGTCCCTAGGATAAAACAGCCGAGATCAATCTCATACACAATGACTCTTGCACGGTGAGAAGATGTGAAACTTCTACACTTCATTCTTGCTTAGAAACTTATTTAGAAAAATAAGAGATGTTCACACACTTATTTTTCTTTCTCTAAAATTCATTTCTTTTGTAAACTCAAGTCATAAAAAAAGGAACAACTCTCTCACTAAAAAAAAAAATTCAACAACTCTCCAAGTTCTTTTTAATACCAAAACATAAAAGAAAAATCTCTCTCTTATTATTTTTCCAACCAAAAATCTGATTTATACTCAAGAGTTTCAAAACAATTAAATGTTCATGAAAATGTTATTATGGTTGAGTTAACACCATTAAAAACCACAAAATGAAACTCTCAAAGTTATAAGGGTGTAGTTAACACCATTAAAACTAAAAATATGAAACAGTCAAATTAATTGAAACAAAAATTAATTTCTTTGAATAAAGGCTATAAAAAAACATATTGATTGGGAATAAATTTATGTTTTGAAAATATATTCCCAACAATGCCCCACTTATGTTTTTAAAACATTGAGCAAGAACGTACAGAGTTGTGCATAAGCAAAGGTGTCTCGCGACTTGAACCTTTACGTAGTGTTAATAAGCTCTCTTAAAATCTGACCATAGAGTGAACATAAGTCTTGAACTCTAGGAGATAAAAAGATTACTCAACACACACGACTATACTAGTGTAAAGTCTAAAGCCAGCACATTACGGCCCTGCGCTTGTATCCCAGTTTAATGAATGATCTAGAGAACTGCCTATATTCTCATAGAAAGCGGCCACACTTTCACATTCATATAGGTGAGTCTATCAAGAGTCCTCCTGAATGTACCCCACTCTAAATAGAGATATAAACATCATTAAGAGTTTAAAATTTTAAAATTAAAAATTAAATTCAACCTTTACTCGTTTCAGGATGTCATGCCGTGGGATGAATTCTTCAAAATCATGATTCTCGCATCTCCATATCATCCATGACTTCGTCTAGTCCCTTTGAACATATTTCTAGGTTGGGTATCCATCATAAATGACTCAATCTCAATGGGCATCAACCTCATCACTAAGATGTATTCACATCTTCTTATCAATCCTTTCGTCAAAGGACTAATGGAAACTATTTTCAGACATTATATAATCCATTCTCATAATATAAACTCTTATAGTTGTCGTTGCATGCATTCTCAATTCTTGCAATAGCCGCGTACTATCACATTGGATTAATATGTCTATTCCCCTATATTTTAGAGGATCGAATCGCTCCATCCCTTAAAGGATTCAACTGAAAGGATGTCCAATCAGCTTCGCAATATCCTTAAAGGATTGCGGTAACCATTTAGATAGGGTATTTTTAGTTATAAGGTGTGTTTGAAACACCTCATAACCTTCTCAAAATTTTACCAATTTTCCATACTAGGATTGGTAAATCCGAATATAAAACCCCCACTACAGAAGTAATATATTAAACCCCCACTACACAAAAAATACTTATATATAGTCAATCACGTAGCAAAGAAACATACTGAGCTACCATACTCATGTCTAGTGCTATCAAACACAATCTCAAAAGCATTAGCACTAAACCAAATGAGTGAAAACTTATTTACAGTCAGGCTATATATATTTATCTCTATTTAAGATTCTATTTTCATTGAAATGAAATAGATCCAAAGAAAGAGAAAATTCATTTCAAAAAACATACACCATCTTCACTCAAGTCTTTCATGTCAAATAGTAAACTAAGCATGTTCTCAATTTCATTTTCATCCTATAAGTTAGAATAAAAATTCAACAAATCACTTATGCACACAAAACAAAGAGTATTGTGCATTCACATTCATCAATTCTGAAATCATTCAAACTAATCAAGTAAACAAATTTTTTTCTTTTAATTGCTTCAAAGTTGTTTCAGAATATATATATGATGACTTATCTAAATTTTCATTATGTTCTTGTAGAAACTAAAAAGTTTTCCATGCTTGGTCTACGTAGATTCTCATCTTTAACATACACAAAAGTATATAATTCTACTTATGACTATAAAAAATCATACATTGTAGAAACAACATCAATAAAACAAGCATGTAAGTTATTTGACGACATGAATGTAAGAGTCAACAATTTTCTGTTTGCTTTTCTAAAAACAATAGGCTCATAAAAACTTTTTGCCAAAGATTTAATAGTTTGAAGAGAAAAGTTACTCTCTATAAGAAGTTATCTTTCAAATTATAAGCAACAAAATATTCATGACTAAAATTTAGTCCCACTATATATGCTTTCTAGATTCATTCTTAGTGAATTACTTGTTACCTTCATTTTTCTAGTTCCTCTGATTTAAATCAAAATTGGTAAATCATAGGGTATGGAAACCCCACTATTTTTTGACTCAAACAAGAATTTCAAAACAATATCCAAAGACTCCAAAAAATGTTAAAAAATAATGAACCAATGATCTAGACCCAAAACGTTTTACACAATATAGAGAATAAAAATTCAAACAATTTTCATGATAATAACATTTTCTAATTCACTACTCAATAGATCGTATTTGATATCAAAACAAGTTACACTAAGCATCTTTATAAAATTCTCAAATATTTTATTTCATCAGAAAGACATTGCAAGTTGCGTAAGATTTCAAAGTGTACATGCTTTTATGAGTTAGGTAAGATTAAATACATGTTACTCAAAAATTCACCAAGTTTATAAGAAACTATAACATGCTCTCATTCGTTACTAACTCATTCATTTCTCAAAAGCATGACAAAATCTCATATATCAAATATTCAAAATTCAATTCATGTTATGATAAAGTTGTAATATTATATTCAAACATTTTATCCATAACATATTATTTGTAGTTGCGCAATGATCAAATTCAACAAATTTCTAATCTCAATCTTGTTTATAACAAGATACACGGAAACTAGATTCTCGCTCATTTCGAAAGTATGAACATCATTAACAAGATTGTTCTACCCAAAGTAAACTTTGAGATCGTACCAATACCGAAAATCCTAGTGATGTGAGTGTATCTCAACACCACTTTCTTTCAAACGATTCGGTTCAACTTTTGAACCATAACCTATCAAAACAAATACGGTGTAAAACACCAATATATATCCACCTCTCACCTTATCCATAGTTCACATTAACTAAGCTTGAAAAGTGCTGTTAATAATATTTGATATCCTTGCAATGCCATGCAAGAATAGCAAATAATCTCATAATCAATATTATGTTCATTTCTTGGTGAGAGTTGATATTCACATTTTTTTTGACTAGGTTTCTAATTATTTCGTTTTTGGGTTCGTATAAAATTCCATCTCATAAGTTAAAAACTTATATGAGTCACATGTTTATTGTCATACACAATAATTCTCAATATCTTGTTTCCCTAAAATTTATTCTAAGATTGAACAATCAACTTATTCAATTTAGAATGCCATTATTTGATCACCGTAATAACTATAAATAGTTCATCAAACATACCTCAATTGCTTTTAAATCTCAATTGGTCATAAACCATTGTCCATTCTTTGCGCACCAACAAAGAAATCAGAAACCCCATTGCTCCTCACATCGATTAATCTCCCGCAATTTTTATTTCATTGGAAAATAAAAACTTGCTCAAGTAAGTGAATTTTCACCTGTCACAATCACGTACGTGTGAGCATTTGAAACCCAAAAATAAGAAAGTATATACTTACATAATTACTTGAAAATCAACTAATATAATACTCCAAGTTTCTCTTAATTGTCAAACAAAGATTCAAAGTTATATAGTTATAACATCATATATTTATAACTCTCTATCAAGCATTTTATCAAACATATGTGGTTCACTAGTTTGATTGCTAAAAATTATTTTTCTTTTCATTACCAAAACAAGCGTACGAAGTACTAGAATCAAAACATGATTTTAATATAGTTTCTTACATTTCTAATCTCAAGTATCACGTCTACTATTTTGGACAAACATACACAACAATTTGAAATCACCACATCTCTCAAAATAAAAACCCAAATTGAAAATTTGAAAATGGGTTTTAAGATAAGTTCCTGATCTACAATTTTCGTGTAATACAAGGATTCCAATTTTCTACACAAAGATTAGGAAAAGCGGATTTAATAAGGATTAATTTTCTGCCCGTCAGAATTTTTCAGATACGTTATGTAGTTTTCTAAAATACTTTAAAAATACTTTCCAGACTCCAAAAATTCTGAAATTTGACATGGATGATTCTCATGATGTCTAATACACCCGATTAAAATTTCAAGACCCAATTCAATTTTTTGTAGGAGATAAAAAAAAGACTCTACAGCATGTTAAAAACATTCGTTTAACATCAACAATATTTGTCTATGTCAAATGTTCACAAAGAAAAAATATTTAACCATGTTATTCCTAGTCCATCAATATTAGACATAAAATTAACTTTAAGTATCAGGTTACCTAAAATCTCAAGCATCATGTTCAATCGTTAAAGAAAAAATATTCTGGTTGTAATTCTATCAAACAAAATAAAACAATGATACTTATCGCGTTTGAGCAATTGTTTTCTTTTGGTATCCATGGCAGAATAAATCGTCTTAAAGTTGTTGGAACAATTGCTGAATTATGCCTGCAAAACAATCACAAAAAAAAAACATTGTTATGGCTGAGTCGCGGACTAGGTCGCTTTCTTTAAGACGTTTCGCGGCTCTGCCCAAGATTGTGCAAGCAGTTCTTCAATGGCGCGTCGTCCCCAGGATAAAACAGCCGAGATCAATCTCATACACAATCACTCTTGCACGGGGAGAGGATGTGAAACTTCTACACTTCAATCTTGCTCAGAAACTCATTTAGAAAAATAAGAGATGTTCACACACTTATTTTTCTTTCTCTAAAATTCATTTATTTTGTAAACTCAAGTCATAAAAAAAGGAACAACTCTCTCACTAAAAAAAAAAATTCAACAACTCTCCAAGTTCTTTTTAACACCAAAACATAAAAGAAAAATCTCTCTCTTATTATTTTTCCAACCAAAAATCTGATTTATAGTCAAGAGTTTCAGAACAACTAAATGTTCATGAAAATGTTATTATGGTTGAGTTAACACCATTAAAAACCACAAAATGAAACTCTCAAAGTTATAAGGGTGTAGTTAACACCATTAAAACTAAAAATATGAAACGGTCAAATTAATTGAAACAAAAATTAATTTCTTTCAATAAAGGCTATAAAAAACATATTGATTGGGAATAAATTTATGTTTTGAAAATATATTCCCAACATGTCCGCGTCAGACGTGCGTCGGATACAGGATGCGCGGGGACGCTGATAAGACGCGTGGGTAGAAATTTATACTTAATTATACTAGTTGGGTAATCTAGTATATTAGAAAAATTAGTATAATAGTTAATTTTTCTACCGATTGGCTAACCTAGTGCCTAGCGGTATAAAATTGAGCATTTTTCATGTATTTGCGTGATCAATGTATTTGATATACTATAACGTAATGATATTCGTATATAAAAATTATTTCATTAGGTAGCTATTCATGGTGCTTTTATAATTATTGTAACATGGATAATTAAAAAACAGGTATATGTATTGAATTTTTTTGGGGATATTTTACATTTTTTTGTCTCTACAAATCACGGAAAATCTTTATAAATCTCTTTTTTTTGTCTGTCACAAAGACTCTCCAAAATACATTCTGAGAATCACTAGAACTCTCTAGATTTTCAGAGAATCTCCGGGAGTCACTCAAATTAAAAGTCTATGAAAGTTCATAGAAATCTTGTTTAACTGCCCCCTGTTAATTAATATGTATATGTCGCGTCATGTCGTGTTCGTGTCCCGTGTCCTTGCTTCCCAGGTTTATATTGTAATCAGAAAATAATTAGATATCATGCTTTGTCGTATCGGCCAATATGTAAACGTATCATTATTCCCACGTATCAGTCTGTTTATCTAACATTTTAATTTATGTATTTTTAGTATCAAATATTAATGTTAGATCAAATTAAGTTTCCTCTAGTGATACTAATCAAGTTTTCACCAGTGTAACATAACAACCAGATTTGAAAGGATAAATGAAACAAAATCGAAATTAGATATAATTCATAGTTTCAGCTATTTTCTGATTAACGTTCAATCAGTATCACCGTGTCAGAGTAGTATTTCCCGACACAACTTTGATTGCATAGAGTTTGTTTACGCCTTTCCTTTTAGTTTAGGAGGATGTGAACTCAAGTCTCAAGGTATGACTGGATGGTCAAGCGGCCTAGTAATAATGTGCAACAGTTGTGCATTATTAGCAACATGGCATAGGCCAGAAATTCGGTGGCGTATTCAGAGTTGCAACTCGGAAAGGCATGTGCCAAACAGGGTTTGGACATGGCCAATAAAGCGAGATTAGCATCAAGAGATGTCAAATAGGTTTGGCATATAATTTGTATACATGTGGCGTACATGCATGCAAGAAAGACTTGCATTAGCACACTCTCAATGATGCTCTGCAATGATTGCCGGATTTTGGATGGTCAAAGCTATCATTGCGCAATAAGGCTATATGACATGTGTGGCCTTGTCGGTTATGAGTTGGTTAAACGGAATGAATGTTTTCTTTATGCATTTCTAAGGGTGGGAACTGTTTGTTTGGCTTTAGGATAGTAGTTGGGAAAGTTAGCACGGTTGGCTAACTGTCTTGTGTAAAGTAAATCTGTAAATGCCTAACAGTTACTTGTATATAGCTTTTGTAAGGCTATAAAAGCCTGATCTTGTGAAGGGTTGGGTGTCCATAACAAGAAGAGTTTGTGTAACCCTAAGTGTGCAGTAATAATAAGGCTTCAGCCAAGTTTAAAGCAAAGTTATGTTGGTGCATTTGTCCCTTATTTTGGTTTATTGTTTTATGCATCAAGCGGAGTGTGTGTATTGATTTGAAGGCTTGAAAGATTTGTGAGCAGAACCTCAGTTTAGTATGGGCTGAATAGAGTTTTGGGAAATAATTAAAGTAATTGGTTAAGTGCGAGTTGGATGAACTGTGTTTTGGAGCATAGTGTGATTTTCAAGGTTGGTTGTTGCATTTGGGTTGTTCGAACCTGGGACAATTCGGGTATTAGAGCCCTGGTTAAGGGTCTCTCTGTTCATGTTGTATTATAGAAGGTTGATTGAGTCGGTTGTTGTTTTTGAAGTTGGTCGTGAATTGTATTTGAAGTGAAGGATCCACACAAAGAATACAAGGCATATAAAGGATGGGGCGAAGATCAGGCCAAAGGTTAGCATTAGAGGTATGTGAACCCTATATCCAAGAATCTACATGCAATTATAATACACGAAGGATGTCCTCGAAACAACTTGATGAGGGTGAAATGAGTTGTTCTACATATCAGAACTGCACTAAGGGTACCAGAGACGCTGCAATTGTTGACGAGAAACAAAACTATGCTAGGAAGGCTCAGTATGATGTTGGCATGGGCTATCGCAACATCAGTCTCCTACTAGGGATTTTAAGGCACACACCAAGAAGAAAATGTCTTCTGGACTGATATACATTGATGTGAAGATCAGTGGAGGGTGGGCATTAGCGATGGATGATACCGGTGCTACCAAGTTCTTTATTCATCCAGACGTTGGCTTGGCATTGAACTTAATAATTACTAGCGAGTTGTTAACTCAGAACCACAAACCAGTCGAGGGAAAGTTCGCAATGTAGATGTTCAAGTTGGATAATGGAAAGGAAAACTAGATTTTCTAGTGATGGTCATGGATGATTATGACCTTATATTGGGTATGAATTTCTTTTGCCCGGCAAAGGCGTTGCCATTTCCTCAAAGATATGGGATATTGATTCATCATCCTCAATACCCATGCTAAATTCCCAAGGGTGATACAAAGTGATGAACCAGACAAGACACTTAATCCATGTTTGTCGGCGATTCCGGTAAAGGAAGGTTTACGTAAAGGCTTGACTACTTTCTTAGGCGTGTTGGTTGAGATCAAACCAGGAAAGGTAGTAGAAGTTGATGATGGAATAGCTGAGGTCTTAGAAGAGTTTGCTGTCACGATGCCTGCAGAACTGCCTAAGACGCTACCACCACGGCGTAGGATCTATCATATGATTGAGTTGGTTCCAGGAGCGAGGCCTCCTGCACAAGCACCATATTGTATGTCACCATTAGAACTCGAGGAAATGCGCAAGTATATTTCTGAACTATTGGAGGCATGCTATATACAAGCTCCATTTGGTGCTCCAGTTCTGTTCCAAAAGAAGCAAGATGGCTCGCTTCGTATGTGTGCCGACTATAGGGCTTTGAATAAGCTAACTATGGAGAAAAAGTACCCAATTCCGCTAGTGGCAGACTTGTTTGATCAATTAGCCAAGTCCAAGTTTTTCACCAAGTTGGATTTGCGCTCAGATTATTACCAAGTGCGCATAGCAGAAGGAGATAAACCAAAGACTGCAATGGTAACCAGGTATGGCTCGTACGAGTACCATGTAATGCCATTCGGCTTGATGAATGCTCCTGCAACGTTTTTCAACCTGATGAATGATATGTTCGCTGTGTATATTGACCGCTTTGTAGTAGTATACTTGGACGACATAGTTATTTACAGTGAGACTTTGGAAGAGCACGCGATGCATCTTCGCAAAGTGTTTGCAAAACTTAAGGAGGCAAATTTTTATATGAAGAAGGAAAAGTGTGACTTTTCCAAGATCACAATAACTTTCCTTGGCCATGTGATATCGCAAGGGTGCGTGCATATGGACCAGAAAAAGGTAGAGGCCATTATGGATTGGCCTGATCCAAAAGGATAGGAGAGCTTCGTTCTTTATTGGGTTTGGTTAAATATTATCGGCGTTTTATAGTTGGATATTCAAAGAAAGTAGCCCCATTGAAAGATTTGTTGAGGAAGGACAAATCATGGGCATGGACTGACAAGTGTCAGCGGTCATTCGATGCTTTAAAGGAAGCGGTCCCACAGGAACCAGTTCTTCGCTTGACTAGCTTCGATGGACCATTTTAAGTGCACACTGATGCTTCAGACATGGCTCTAGGGGGATTCTTGGTGCAAGATGGTCATCCGGTAGCTTATGACAGTCGTAAGCTAAACGATGCTGAAGGGAGACACATTGTGCATGAGAAAGAGATGTTGGAAGTGATACATTGCCTAAGAACATGGCGCAATTATCTGTTGGGAACTTATTTCATCATAAGGACGGTTAATGTGGCCATTACGTTCTTTTCCAACCAGAAGAAACTTTTGCCAAAACAAGCAAGGTGGCTTGACTTTTTGAGCGAGTTCGAATACAAGTTCGAGCATAAGCCAGAAAGGCTTAATTTTGTGCCAGATGCGTTGAGAAGAAAGTTAGTGGCGGAATATGTTGCGGTACTGACCACGATTGAGGAAGAGTTGTTTCCTCGAATCAAAGAATAGACGAAGAATGATCAGGCAGGTGTGCGTTAGATTAAGCAGATCAATGATGGGATCGTTCGTCGATATTGGATAGATGATGGAGTCATCTACGCCAAAGGAGGAAAATTTTATGTAGCCAATTCAGGTGAATTGAGAAGGGAACTCTCGCGAGAGACGCATGATTCCATTTGGGCTGGTCATTCTGACATGGAACAGACACATTTTATACTACTGGACTAAGATGGAAGACGATGTTGAGTTGTATGTGAAGACATGCTTAGTGTGTCAACTGGATAATATAGTTTGGATGAACGTAGCAGGATTGATATAGCCTTTGCCGATTCCAGACAAGCCATGGCAATGCTTGTTAATGGACTTTATTAACGGCTTGTCGAAGGTGCAAGGCTTTAGCTCGATAATGGTCGTCGTTGATCTGTTTTCGAAGTGTGATATATTCATTCCATGTTCTCATTCTTGTAATGCAGACATTGCAGCAGATCGTTTCTTCAAGAATGTAGTGAAGCATTGGGGACTTCCTCAAGATATTGTGAGTGATAGGGACTCACGTTTTACAGGCAGATTTTGGACTGCCTTGTTTGGATTTCTTGGGTCTGAGCTAAAGTTTTCTACTAGAAATCATCCCCAAACCGATGGTCAGGCAGAGATGATTAGAAGAGTAGTTGCATCATTATGTGACGGCAAGCCAGGGAAATTGGGTGGCGTTGATGAATACAACCCAATTTTGTTATAATTTTCACAAGAGTTCATCAACAGAGTTGGTTCCTTTTGAGTAGCAATAGGACAACAACCATTAACCCCTCGTGAGGTGCAAAAGTCTAAGAAGCAAGGCTTTTGTCCAGCAGCATATCGTTATGCAAGGTATAAAACGGAGATGACTGAGCAAGCGCGTGACAGTTTGTCCAAGGAAGTGAGAAGGATGAAGAAATATGTTGATTTACGTCGCATAGATGTGGAATTTGAGGTGGGAGATATGGTATTGTTGAAGATATATAACGCCCCAAATTTGGAAGAAAATTTCTAGCAAGACGGTGCATAGAGGCCTAATTCCAAGATATGATGGTCCTTTTGAAGTGATGAAAGAGTTAGTAAGGTGGCTTACATACTCGTTTTGCTGGAATGATTGAAAGTGCATCCCACTTTTCATGTCAGCTTCTTGAAAAAGTACCATCCTGATTTGCTGGATACTTCGAGATAACAAGCAAAGCGCACACCACCGGTAATTAGATCACAGTTCGACAAGCAAGTTGAGGCTATACTTGATGATCGAGTTGAGGGGAAAATCAAGAAGAATAGGAGAACTTATTATTTGGTAAAGTGGCGTGGTTTACCAGACTCCGAAGCTTCTTGGGAGAAGAATACTACATTGTGACAATTTTAAAAACAAATTTAGGCTTACCTACAACAAAAAGAATCGACGAGGGCATCGAGTTCAGGTGGTGGGGGAGGTCTATGACCGGCTGGTCAAGCGTCCTAGTAATAATGCGCAACAGTTATGCATTATCGGTAACATGGCATAGGCCAGAAATGCGGTGGCGCATTTAGAGTTGCAACTAGGCAAAGGCATGTGCCAAACAGGGTTTGGGCATGGCCAATGATGCGAGATTAGCATCAAGAGATGTCAAATGGGTTTGGCACATAATCTGTATGCATGTGGCGTACAGGTATGCAAACAAGACTTGCATTAGCACACTTGCATCATTGGGAGAATGATGCTCGACAATGATTGCTGAATTTTGGATGGTCAAAGCTATCATTGTGCAACAAGGCTAGATGGCCTGTGACGGGCACATGGCCTTGACGGTTATGAGTTGGTTACACGGAAGAAATGTTTGGCCTTGACAGTTACTTGTATATAGCTTTTGTAAGGATATAAAAGCCCGATCTTGTGAAGGGTTGGGTGCCCTAAGTGTGCAATAATAATAAGGCTTCGGTCAAGTTTAAAGCAAAGTTCTGTTGGTGCATTTGTACCTTGTTTTGGCTTATTATTTTATGCATCAAGCGGAGTGTGTGTATTGATTTGAAGGCTTGAAAGATTTATGAGCAGAAACTCTGTTTAGTATGGATTGAATAGAGTTTTGGCCAAGAATTGAAGTAAATGGCTAAGTGTGAGTTGGCTGAACTTGTTGTGGAGCATAGTGCCATTGTCAAGGTTGGTTGTTGCATTTGGGTTGTGCGAACCTATGACACAAAGTTACTACATTAAAAAAAATGCTACAAGCATGAACCCTTTGAGGGCATATGAATTTGGTGTAATTTGCCAAAGATGAATGTATATTTCCTACAAAATTGTGTCTATTATTAAACGAGATTAAAAGAATGCGAAAGATAAATTTAGGAAGGAAAAAAAAACATAAAAAGATCTAATTGAAAGAGTTTAGCAATAAAAACTTCATTGTTATGGATGATTAACAATTTTTCAATTTCTTTGCATCTCTTGTTTTTTCTTCGGCCTGTTTTTTCTTCTCGCCAAATTTAACCTTCCTTGTTTTGGTTGTAGTTATTGCTGTTGTAACATCATTTCTGCCTTTCAAAAAAGTAACATTAGTCTCTCCCAAATCTTTCAAAGAAACAATACTTTGTGTGTGAGGAATTGCCTGATCGATATGCTCAACACCAGCCCAAAGTTTGTTTAAGGTTGAAGTTTTTGGGTCATAGCAATAGAGTCTCTTGCCCATAGGTGCACTGTACCACAGTAAAACTTCGTTGCTCCTTGTGATTGCGAATGGAGCAAAGAAATTATATGGCAGGTCCGGCCATATACTAAACTCTTTAGTCCATATTCGCTGCTGGTCCAGTTTTATACTTAACTCCTTAGTCGGACATAGAGAACTTTCCCACTCTTTCATGGCGTAACTAGTAGTTCCGGTGTTTTTTCTCTTGCTCTCGTATACCCATATGTCAATTGGGGAGTTTGCATGAACCAAATACAAATTATTATTCCCTCCGAGCAACCAGAGTGGAGAATGACTGTGAACTGACATAGAACTTGGCAATGTGATATAATGGAACTCCTCAAGTTCCAAATCAAAGGCCACAATCTCATGATTCAATTGTTCTTGCAGCCAGTGTTCCATTTGCGTAGATGCCTGGTGAAGAATCGAAACTGTAACTATCATAACGGTGGATAAATCCAATGTACCTCCACTCACCGCCAACGGTATATACTTGAACATGTCCCTTATTTTCCCCATCATAGTAATATATTGTAACAACCTTGTAATCATTACTTGAAGGACAATATCCAAACCCACTAACTAAAAAACCATGTCTTGTGCTTGTGCTTGATATATCTGTCCTAGGCAATTCAGAGTAATTATATTCCAGAAGAAAAACAGATTCTGCTGTTAAGGGGTTGCAGATTAGAAACAAAGGATCGGCACCTGGAACATTTTTTTTTTAATTTGTCAAAACAAACCAAACCATTGCTAGAACCAACAATGATATTCCTCGAGAAGGATTTCTCAAAACATATGCCGTGCTCTATCTTTGTAAGTGTCTTGCTAGAGTGGTGATAGCTCATCTTTGTATGATCATAATGATCATACTCATCATCATAGAAAAGTTATAGTTTAAAACGACCACGAGTGAAAAGGAAACCTGTATTTTCATCTGTTTTGTAGCGAAGGATTTGTCTCCATGTTTCGGATACTCCTTTGGCATGTAAAGCTGCCTCAATAGGTAATCGGGAAAGTATGTTTTCTAAGATGTCACTATGAAGATTCTCCATGTTGTTGTGGTTGATGATTAAATGGACGAAAGAAGACCTAGGCATATTTAAATGGCCCGTTGTGAGGCCCTTTACAAGTGCGTTGTTAGCCCACTATTTGGAGCTTCTCGTAAGAAATACCCTTGCAGAATAACCTGAATCTCTTGTGAGATAGACTAAGGAGTTAAGCATAAGTCTGCTTAAACCCTTGCCAGAACTTGTTTAAGATGAATACAACTCGGAGGTTGTAGCTAGGTGATGAGAAAGGAAGAACAGGATGAGAAAAGATAAGAATTTGTTAAGAACAGGGAGAATAGTTTGTAAAGAAAGATAGTTTATAACATGTAAATGATAATGATCTGTTTTCAAAGAACGAATAAAGCCCGTTTATATAGGCATGAACAATAATTTAAAAAAGAAAAACTTTAAAAGAAGAAACAAGAAGAAAAAATAATAAAAGAAGTCTAAAACAGGAAGTAGAGATGTTCTTACATCAAGATGTTACTTTTTTTTGATCGATCAAATAGAATATATTAAAGAGCACACAAGCCGTGTGCAGGTGGATACAAATAAAGATGAGTACAAACCCCAAAGGGAAACAAATAGCACAAGGCTAGAACTAAAGATAGAAAATTCTAAGTACAGAAGGAAGATTAGCCGTTGAGAACATATTTTGACGTACCTGAATATCAAAAAGCAACTTGCAAACAAAACAAAAAATCATAACCTATTATCAAGTAGAAGACTCGTCAACCTCCCCTATGATTAGATCACCATGATTTTTCGCAAGATTGCTAAACATATCTCGACGATGCACCTCAACAGTGGGAAAGTCTAAACTCCATTGGGAACCAAATTCCACAAGTTTAGTTGTTGATATCTTATTAGGAGCTTTAGGTTTTTCGGAAGTTTTCTTTTTTGTACTTAGAGTACCAGAGGAAAACATACCTGTCACTTTTGCTTTTGACTCCATTTTCTTGCTTTTTACTAGAATTGGCTCGGATGAAATCGGCTTTGAGAAGCTTTTTCCCGTATCTTCCAAACCTAATTGAGAAGTGGCAACCTCCTCGTATTTTTCGAAAGCATGGAATCTATTGTGCTTTTCAAAGACAGAGGGGACGGAAGGATCAGAAGATGAAGAGCTTGTCCCTTCCATAATCGGTTGAGGATTAAAATCCATCTTAATACCTTCTTGAATCTCCTCAACTGAAAGAGTTTCTTGGTTTTTCCTAGATCTCTTTTTTTTCTTCTTCAAATTCTGAGCAGGAGCACTAGTAACTTCAACGTCTTTAGCCATCTTAGAGCTTCCTTTATCATATGCGTACTCTACTCTAGCCGTTTTTGTTTCTGCCCTTTCACTTGTTTCCTTGTCCATCCCTTGAGTCTCTACCATCTGCCCAATATCTTCCTTATCACCATTATCCACTTTCGGCATCCATGCCTTCTTAAGAACCTTGGTTACAGGGTCCCTGTTACATTTAGCACTTGAATGCCCAAAAGAAGAGCAGGATAGGCATCTCGTAGGCTTCCAAGGACATTCTACTGAGAAATTGAACTCTTTACCTTCAAAGGAGAATGTAGTGTAGTCCGGAAAATCACTGTTTGCTTCAATTTCCACACATACCCTAGCATAGCTCATTCTTGTTCTAGCTAGAGTATGTTTATCGGTAAGCAAGGGAGTACCGACCCTAGTTAGTAAGTTCGCGAATGATTCGCGAATCATTCACGAATTTTTCCGTATCACGAATTTTACCGTTTTATTCGCGTACGTTTGCAACTCCGAACCCAAGTCGCGTATTATGTGGCATTCCCGGATTATTCGCGAACCGTTCACGAATTTTACGTATTCCGAATGATACGTCCGCTTAATTCGCCATAAATTCTTTAGCTTTTACTTTTCAAAGACTCCACTTTTTGGGCTTTACTGCCTTCCGAGCATACACGACCGAATATTAGACGTGTTGTAATTTTTATGAAACAAAAACGACTGAAGAGATTTGAAGGTGAAGGTGAGAGAGATCTCAAACTCACTAACCAAGCATCTAAACCACCATACGACGTCCTCTTGGATAACTAATGTTGTATATATTATTATTATCATCATATTAAGTTTATTTTTTCTTTAAATAACTCACACATATGCATAAAAATTGGTCTATGACCTTATAAATACAAATTATTTGTTATATATAGATACCGAATTTTCAGAGCCGAACTCACATTTATAAATCGAATTATACACGTATGTATGTCGTTCCGAATTACTGACGAATCACGTCCCGTTGACCGAATTTTGGACCGAATCTGGATTTTACAAAACCGTATAATACTCGTACGTTTGCCGAATCACGAATTGCTAACTAGGGTACCGACCAGACTAGCAATCATACTAATTCCCTTAGCATGCCATAAATGAATTGGAATGTTCCTCGTCTTCAACCAAATTGGAAATGTTTTTGTTTCTTGAATATCTTGTTCAATAAAGAGTTGTCATGGGCGGATTAAAAATAATTTATTTGACACAAATAGATACCCCAATTCCATGGCAGAGATTCTATCTTCCTCCAAATCAAATTCTAAAATAAACATTGATTCTTCATGTAGAGTCATATGAAAATTTCCTTTAAGATTCAATGCCTTTTCCATCGCGCTTTTAACTACAATGAAATCTAATCTACGACCAACAAAAAAACCGAACAAGAAATTTTTGACAAACCTTAAGTTCATCTTCAATATCAGCAGAGGAGATAAAAATCTCCTTACCATTGGTTATTTGGGGCTTGAGGATCGGAAATTTTGAATAATCCTCATTGAAACCCTTGTCTTCCAAGAAAAAAGATCTCCATTTGTCACCCCTAAGGTTTTCAGAAGAGACCCCATGAGAAACCCCAGTATCTGTTGCAGCTTCAGAATTCAAATTCATGGCAACCCCATTTGAAACTGGTTTAGGGGTTTCCTTTTGACTACTATTAACGCCAATAGAAGCATTCAAAGGAGGAAAAGCATCTAATCCCAAGCTTGAATCGACTTTATCCATGGCTGATTTGGAAACCCTAGATGAAGCAAATCCTCTCTAAATATTAACCAAAACAAAAAAAGATTACCTCGTACTCGTAGGAAACAAGCAGAGGAAGAGAAATCATGAAGAATCAAGCGATTCGGTTTGAAAATGAGTGAGTAATCGAAAGAAATCGATTAATCTAGGGCAAGAGTTTTTCACTCGCGACAACAGAGAGTTTTTTCTCTCTCCTCCCTGTTTACTATTTGTTACCAACTCTTACATCAAGATGTTACTAAAACAGGAAGTCTAAAACAATAAATGATTCAACACGGTGTGTCAGCTGGACTAGGAAGTTGTATATAGCCTCTTTGGGATGTCACTCCGGAGGTAATTATTTTGATTTCCGAAAACACAAAACTCAGAGTTTAGTTTGGGAACATAATTCCAGAATGACTTCTAAAACAAAAAAAGGTAAATTTTTTGTGATGCAAAAACATTTTGCTTCTAACTCATGTTTCTGGTATGCTATAGACATATTGGGAAGTGTTTTTTCTAGGAAAAAGAGGCTAGCTAATAGACTCTAACAAAATATTCAAGATCTAGTCTAATACTGTATGTTGTGGATAGTCTGGAATCTTGGGAGAAATGCAATAGTTACGTCACTCCTAATTTAAAATTTGAATGGTTATGCAATAGTTACT
Organism: Papaver somniferum; assembly: GCF_003573695.1. Classification (NCBI taxonomy): domain Eukaryota; kingdom Viridiplantae; phylum Streptophyta; class Magnoliopsida; order Ranunculales; family Papaveraceae; genus Papaver; species Papaver somniferum. The sequence continues at coordinate 69,856,494 of NC_039366.1, read as the reverse complement.
AATGTTCTCCAAAAATTACAGAAAGAAGTAAATCATTTTCTCCTCATTTCCCCCCCACCCCCCCCACCCCAAGCAGTGTCACAATTTGATCACTGTGGTAATGTTGGGTCTATAAAGATTAATTGTTTGTTTCTTTGTATTTTGACAAAAGAATGTGAAAATGTAAATTAAGAAAAAGATCGATATATATTTATTACGTTTCTTAATGCGTGTTCAAAATGCAAGAAACTGATATGCGTCGGGACGGGCTAATGATATATTAGAAAGAGTTTTAGTAGTAAAAATTGAGAACATGCACTTAAACTAATCAATTGTCAAGGACGAACGACCAAGGAAACATAAAACCGATAATAAACTTACTTGTTATGAATGGATGTTTAACAATTTTTCAACTTCTTAGCATCTCTTGATCCAGCCTGTTTTTTCTCTTCTTCATATGTAACGTTCGTTGTTTCGGTTGTAGCTATTGTACCATCAAAACCTTTGGAAGTAACTTGTAGCATTGGTTTCTCTATATCTTTCAAAGAAGTAAGATTAGTCTCTCCCAAACCTTTCAAAGAAACAATGCTCTGCTTGTGTGGAATTACCTGACCAATATCTTCCGAAGCATCCCAAAGTTCGTTTAAGGTCGAAGTTCTAGGGTCATAGCAATAAAGTCTCTTGCCGATACCTACGTAGTACCACAATAAAACTTCGTTGCTCCTTGTGATTGCGAATGGAGCAAAACGATCATATGGCAGGTCCGGCCTTATACTAAACTCTTTAGTCCATATTCGCTGCTCGTCCAGTTTTATACTTAACTCCTTAGTCGGACATGAAGAACTTCCGCACTCTTCCATGATGTAACTAGTAATTCCAGTGTTCCTTTTCTCCCTCTTGCATACCCATATGTCAGTGGGAGAACTTCTATCAACCAAATACAAATTATTATTCCCTCCTAGCAACCAGAGTGGAGAATGACAGTTGTGTTCATATATTGTAGAACTTGGCAATGTGTTGTGATGAAACTCCTCACTTTCAAAATCAAAGGCCACAATCTCATTTTTCAAATTTGTATTTTTCAAGTATCTATAACCACGATCTCTATTCAAATTTTCATGCAGCCAATAGTACATACTTGAACATGCCCCTGTTTTTTCCCACTAAAGCAATATATTGTAACAACCTTGTACTCATTGGTTGAAGGACAATAGCCAAACCCACTTGTTAAACGACCATAAATTAGATATTTGTGCGTGATATATCCCAAGGCAATTCAGGGTAACTATATTCCGGAAGAGAAAAAGATTCTCTTGTTAAGGGGTTGCAGACTAGATATATAGGATCCGCACCTGGAACATTTTCTTTGAAGTTTCCAATACAAACCAAACCATTGCAAGAGCCAACCATGGTTCTTCCCAAGATGGATTTCATGCCATGATCTATCTTCGTAAGTGTCTTGCAAGAGTGGTGATAGTTCATCTTTGCATGATCATAGTGATCATACTCATCTTCGTAGAAAAGTTCTACTCCATGTTCACGACGATGAGAAAAAAGGAAACCTGCCTTTTCAGTTTTGTAGCGAAGGACTGCTCTCCAAGTTGTGCGTACGCGTTTGGCATGTAAAGCTACCTCAATAGGTAATCGAGAAAGTATGTTTTGTAAGATATCATTGTGAAGATTCTCCATGTCGCGGTGGTTGATGATTCAATTCTTTTGCTCTCTTTTTCTCTAGACTTTTACCGTTGCTATGGAGAGACAAAGAAGAGAAAACCTAACAACGCCACTGAATTTCCATACTTCTCGTACCCTAAAACTTCTTAGATAATGAAGACCCTAGCCCATTTAAACGGCCCCTTTTGAGGCCCTTTACAATTGCGTTGTTAGCCCAGTATTTGTAGCTTCTCGCAGGAATACCCTTGCAAAATAACCTGAATCCCTTCTGTAACCCCAGTCAGCCATTAAACCAAACTGCTCTATTCATTTCAGTCTCTTCAGTCTCGGTTTCTCCTCTTACTCTAATCAAAAAGGCTTAAAACCAGGTACTTTCCTAGTTACTATCTTAAATGTTTTTAAACTGTATTTAAATTTTCAATACAAACCCTAATTTTGTTAATTCAATCAGGTTGACAGAGAGAAATAATGACATTAACAAAGAGATACATACTCAGACTGTTCATATCACTGAAATACATATCAGCAAATGTAATTGATAGAAAACGTGGACGGATTGTAGTCTTAGCATCTACAGCTGAGAAGTCCATGAAACAAGCAATGGAATCTTCTTGCAATGTGAAAGCTGCTGAGGCTGTTGGTGAAGTTCTTGCTATGAGGCTCAAAGTTGGAGGACTTGATCAAGGTGGGGAAGGTAATGGAATTCATGTTAATGTTGACAAGGAAGTTGAGAAAAAGGCTTTTAAAAATCGTACTAAGATTTTGGCTTTGGTTGATGCTCTTAAGAATCATGGTGTTAAGCTTGTTCTTGATGATGATGATGGTAAAGAACTAAAGATGATGGTGATACCTCTAGTCCTCGTCAAATTTAAGGGTTTTGATGTTTTTATTTGTAGCTTAGAGATGAACTTTTAAGGCTTAAACAATGCTTGAATAAAGTATATATGTGCTTGTTGCATAAAATTGTGTTTGTAAGTCTGTTAAACCCTTGCCAGAACAAGAAATGAAAATTTTCTGAGATGGGAATACAAAGAAATATTTTCCAAAAGGCAAAACATGTACCATTTGTAAGTTTCTTCTTTTTTTCATTCTGCCCAACCAATACTGAGATACAGATATTCACAAGAGAAATAGGAAAAGAAAAATGTTGCATCGCTGTAAACTATACTACCATACAATACTCTCTCTGTCCTTAACACACAAAACTATGAAGAAGAAGAAGAAGAAAAAGGTCATTCTTATTTAAACATTGGTTTCCAAGAATGTCTCCAATATACTGTGTCCATTCACCATTTTTGTCGTCCCAACAATCAGGTCATATGCCATTCCTTCCTGGAAATCACAAAGCACCAAGCCTACTTTAATAGCTTTATAAAAGAAAAATAGGATAGCTAAAACCAATTTTCCATTTTTTACTCCAAATTTCCACATTTGAGGAAAAACCTACTGCTCTCTTTGGTTTTCAGATGGTCTTAGTGATAACACCTAAAAAGGCAAAAAATGACATAGTAATGGACGTTCTGCCACACAAAACATAGCATAACATACCTGAGCACTGAGATAACGAAGAGCAGAAATCTCTGCAAATGTAACTCCCCCAACAAAGACAACCAATACTAGAGAGCGCCTCCCATCTGCAACTCTGTGATATGGTACGAAGATGTCAAGCAACTACAATTTTCAAAAAGTATGCCGATATAAATGTAGACTGACACATTAACTGACCAATACACTTTAATCCCATCAGATAACATGACAGATTATAGAAACTAGATGCATGCAAGATTTTGAAGCGAAATTGTGCTACCTATGTGAGGATCAAATGTTAGGTTTGGCCAGTAGTTAATAATTAAAACTTAAACCTAAAAGAAATTAATCTGCACAAACATTCAAGTTAAGAGAACAGTTCCATGGACATACTTGTCAATACTGGCTGGAGCACCTGGAAGCGTGTCAAATGATGGAGTGCTTGAATATCCGCCCTGTAAGCAAAGTAGGACGTCGTATTAATAGGAAGAACAGATAAAAATGCCAACTGAAAGGTGAATGCTTGATGAAAGTAGAATCTCACTCTCTTAATTTCAGAATGTGGTCCAGGTAGCAGCTTCAAAATCTCTTCAATGGGACGCCTGAAAGCCAATTTATACCATAAAATTAACCTTTTAACCACATACAGGGTCTAATTAAAGCAACTGACAACTATAACCACAGCGGACAGTGTTAATGTTCCAAATGCATGCATTCAAAGGTAAATCAATTCATATGAACAAGTGAAGGGATCTAACACGGTCAGAACTGGATTTCCAAACAAAAGGTTTACAAAATATGCAAGTAACTACTAAATTAAGAGACACTGTGGAGCTTGCTACAAAGGTATATTTCGTACACTACCGGAGTACTGGGATCTATGTTCTCTGTAGCAGGTATTTTTAGAATTTTGTATTCCATCAAAAATGCATCCCTTAGATTAGAAGATAATCATAACAGATTACAGCAGAAAATTTGCATAAAGTGGAAGAGAACAAACCAAGAGGTGTTAACTGGAATCATCAATTAAACGCTGTACAGAAATACCTTACCATCCAGATCTAACAGCATGCTGCACAAGCCGTATGCTAAGAGGAGCATATCCCGAGAAGACATAGGCAATATCATTGGGGCTGTTAAGAAAGCAATTCAAATGTTTAGCAGCAAATTTAAATGAATTATGAGTGTTGAATGTTGTGTTATCTAGAATAATCAACAAGACTTATATATCAACCAAATCCCAGAATGACAGAACTATTACAAGCGATATAAAATAGGCTCATTGAAAATGTAGACAGGTAGTATCCATACATAAGGTGGCACCTAACATTGGTTAATTGGCACAAGAATGAAAAGCATGACCATGTTGGATGCTATGGGCCGCTGAATATTTAACTTAAGAGCCCCACGGTTAATTGGTACATGATCTTCTTCTCAATTAATAGAAACTTAAGTCCCTCAGATACCTCAGATATTTACATATTAAAGACAACTTCATCAACATAAAGAACGATTCATACTTAGTGGTATCAGTATCTTCAACGATAAGGTTCAATGCACGTTTGATCATCAGCCAGTTGCCTTTAACCTCCTGCCAGAAAAAAGAGTACAGTAATATGTACCATGAAGATATGAAGTCAGCGTGTATAGAACCGCTATGTGGGACAACAAATTTTAAAGAAACATTTGTATATATATATAAGACTGTAAATAGCCAATAGTGTCTAGAGGATGATAACATATTGGCACAAATTTCAAGTCCAATACAGTACCTGTTTTTTGAACAGTCCAGCCTTTTCCAAATTACACAGAGTAGCAATATGTTCAAATCCATAGCTGTGCAGAAACTCTCTCCTACACCAAGAGATAAAGACAAGAAGAGTAAATAGAAAATAATTTGATGAATATTGTTTTATGCATCTGCTAGTGACCTCTACAACTCAATGAAATCCAAAGAAGAGAGGAAGATCTTTGATATTTTTGAGTATTACCTTATATAATCAAATTGCTTTTTAGGTAAACCTGAGTTCGTAACAGAAAATAAGACAAGAAGACGTAGAACGTTGACAATGGGCTCCTGTTTGTGAATCATTTCTTCAATGTACTCGAAGCATCTGAATCATTGTGCCACATACAAATTAACAAGATACTTCCCATTAGAAATATTTCTCTTGCATTAGCTTGTAAATTAGTGTAACTAGATATTAACAAAAGACAGCTCAATCTAATTGTGTATAGAACCTTTTAAAATTATTCAAATGGATCAGTAAGTTGACAACCACAACGTAAACTTATATTTCCAATGTTATAGAGTCTTCTTAAATGGCTCTTGGTAAATGCTACCAAGATCCTTAGAACCCTCCAAACTACTAGTATGCTGCTCCAAGCCCATGCTCATGGACACAAGTATATCTACATCTTCGATCGTCCTTTTTCACTTTCAAGTGTAATCTAATGCTTACGCGCTCATTGCACTAGCCTATAAATTTCATCTATGGACAAAAAGTTCCAAATGGTTGATTTGAGGGCACATATGTGGAGGACTCTGGCTGAAAGTTAAAGAAAATCTATGATTCTATTTAACTTTTCTTTCTCCCTTCTGCTTTTGCCACAGGACCTCCTCGTTGTTTATGTCCCACCGACAACACAAATAACATACCAAATATATAGAAGACAAACACAGTGCATGTAGAGGCCTCTAGTTGGATACAAATATGTACATTCTATCAGGAAGTTATCTAGAGTTTGCAGGTATCACCCGACCTAAGAACTCAATTTTGAAATGTTGTCTATCCATATTATTTCTTCTTAGTCAGCTAACATCCTACCCGATACGCCTATACAGACGTCTCGTCTGGATATTGTGTTTCTCCTCTTCCAGAATATTAATAGTAAGTTCTCAAAAGTGACATAAGGGGCATCAACATCCATCTTGCAGAACATTTTTGAAAAGGTAGTACCCTTGAACAACTTACATGTCATAACTCTCTCCCTCCACAATTGTGTGCTCCATGTCCAGTTTCCCAGAGAATGATGGTTTTGATGTAAATGTAGTCAAATGCTGAGCCAGATTAATGTGCCTCTGAAATAACAATCAGCAGAAAGACACAACATTAAAAAAAAAGTCATTTTGTCTCCTAAATGATCATTTTAGAAGTGTAAAAAGATATACTTACAGTAACTTCTGGCAGCGAGTTGAGTTTTTTGACAAAATCCTTTAATTCTGAGACTGATTGATTCTGAAAAGTAACAACCAAAAAGTCTCAACAAACTGTTCCAAATATAAAAAGCAGCTAAAATTACTGATGTAAACTAGCAGCGGAAGTTCTAGATCATTTAGAATTTATTTTTAACTAGACATCACCTGAAATTTCACAAATAAAGAGTCCTACTTGAAAATATATTTCTAACCCACATGTAGCAAACCTCTTATTTGTGCTTACAAATGCATGCTCTCAAATGAATTGTAGTTTCATAGGACTATATGGTCTAGAGTTTTGCTTAACTCATACAACATCTGACTGAAATCCAACAAGTAACTGAGTATGAGATATAGCTGTCCAACTAACTTACAGCAGTCTGTATTTCCTTATAATCCTGCCTCATATCTGTTGCTTTTTGACGAAGAACCTACAAGGGGATAAGATGGTGAATATATACAACAAATTCCAGAGGTAAACAATGAAATAGCAAGAATTCAAGTTGGACAATGCACATCAACAAAATAAGTAAGCAAGGAAAAATAGACAAACCTGAACTACAACTTCGAAGTTAAGATCACGAGTCTCCTTGAATAGCTTATCACTGAGGTGCGGATTAGAAAAGAGTCAGTGGACTTCAACTATCGTGAAAAGAGATACTTAGATAATGATATCAGCTTACGTTGAATTAAGCGGAACCTTTGTCTTTTTTCCTTCTTGCTGTTGGTTGCCCATAATAGATGCATCGAGCTCAACAGAACCATTATTGACACGCAGAATCTGCACTTGGACTATTAGAGAAACTCATGACAAAATAACGACTCGTATCCCAAGCACCAGATATTGTCAAGAGAGATAGCATAATAAAAGATACGTGTTAAGTGGTTTAGATCACCAAGAGTTTGAGTATATCCATGTTATCATATATAGTACATTCTTGTTCTGCTGGCAAAGACTGGGATCACCATAAAATAAGTCATGGTTATTGCAAGAAGACGTGACAGATATGAAGATACATGATACAGTAAGAATAAAGAAGCATTATGATGAAACTCATTTCATGTGAATTCAACTCTTTATCATGTGGGTCAAATAAGTGGAAGAACTATAACTAAAGCAGAAGATTTAAATATTACACATGATCTATGTTGTTGAGTGTCAGCTCCAATTGTACCATATGCATCACAGAAAGTAACAAAATCACGGGTTATTTACACAACAAACCTCATCCATTAGGCCTTCATATGTCAACTGGAAACACATAGGTGTAACCATGTCTACCTGCATTCATAATATATATATATACGAAAAGGTCATTATCCCATAGCAAAAAACTCAACCGGTTCGTTATAAAATGACCTAAATTAACTACAAATGACTGTTCAATGTTCATAGCAATTGCTAACAGTTAATACCAAGGTGCACAACTTCTACCCTATGGGGGCTATTCTTATATATTGATGGGAAATAAATGGCTACCTCTCTATCCAAAAGAATGAGTGTATTTATCTCCGGGATTCCAACCTGGAATAACATGGAAGAAACTTTATCAGTAACATCAAAAAGTCATGTCACCAAGCAATCAGGTTTTGTCTTACGAAGAAGTGAAAAGCGTGGCTTACATCTGATGTGCTGACTGGCTCTTCAACTTGCATACGTGTCAGAATTTCTGAGATCCGTGCTGAAGCTTTGCCTTTAGCCCTCACATTTGGTATAACTCCGAATGAATACTACAAACATCAAAGGTCAAGTATGATAAGGAGACAATACAAAAGATCTGATTACTAACTTCTCGGAAGAGTGTTAGAACATAGAACCTAGAATATCAATATGAGCATCACCAAGATAACAATATATTAAACAATAAAGTGATAAACCATGAGATACCATTATCTCATCCATAAGATTTTGGAAACAAACCTCCAGTTTATGTATAGATTTTGCGATATGCCAAAGAGCACTTGTATCACCATCAACCAGGTAGTCCTATCTTGCAAAAGAAACATAAAATCTGGATGTTAAGTAATATAAGAAAATTCAGATTGGATTATGTATAATGTTATTCAGATATTGGAATTACTCTATAAGCCAGGTCAAGCTCAAATGAAAGCACATCCTCATCCAATGGAATCATGTATAACGGGTACTCCCCAATAGTGAGTAAGTGGTGAACTTTTTCTTCCTCAAAAATCTGCATAACCGTAAGCAACACCATCACATAAGTAAGCAACACCATCACATAAAAAATTGTAAAAAAGAGGGAAAAATCGCCTTATTAACGCTACAAGTATGCTACAAAATTTCCAGTAATTATTTAGTTACTGAGTTACATGCTAATGAAATTTGGATTGTTCAGAGACAATATTGAATAAAAAATGCAAGAAGTCATCCACAATACCTAAGAGTTTTACAGAGTGGTAGATCTCAGGAAAAGATATTTACTTCTGTGTGTTAGTCTTAGTTGACAGTCAACCTGTACTAGTTTAAGCCTTAGAAGATTTTTTGTGAAACAACACCAAAAAGATAAAGCAAGTCTAACTTATACCAGGGCGTAAATCACATGCCACTACTTATCTTTCTATCCCAGTTTCAAGCAACAAAAGTTTTTGATCAGTAAGGTTCTTTTTCTCAGTCAAATTAACCAAAAGATCTGCAAAATAGTGCCAGGTATCTATAAGGAGGTGGTAAATAGATTATCCTCAGCTAAGATAATTTGCTGTTACGATATTATCATTAGCATCACAGACCTCGTGACTGTAAACCAAAAAAAGAGGCTATAATTTAGCTCAAACGCACAATATGCCATATTGAACATCTTTCAAACGACCCTCCACTTAGAACTTCATAAAAATGATATACAATAAGCCTTCTTTCGAAAGTTAATACAGAAACCATCTTCAGAGTCCGGAACAGTAACTGTTTTATATGCGTAATATACATCCCTAGTATTTCAGTCACATAATACATGATCAATCTTTCAATAGGATACTAACAAACAATCAAAAGTTTAAGATATATCACCTTTTCACACGCAACAGTACGCCGAGGAACGAAATAAACTGAATACTCTCTTTGAGTTCCTTTAGATATGTCATTTTGAATGTGAGCAGAAATCAACTTCACTAAATTCAGCTGTGACCTTATAAGGTAAACCACCTTCGGGCATTCCGTTTGTACAGGTTCCGACGACAAATGACGTAGCTCTACTCCATATTCCTGTTGGTAAAAGTAATCAATCAAAATTTTCTAGGGCAAACAAATAAAATGAGTTACAACATAATCAAAATGTACCTTGAGAATTGATGTTTTAATGATTAGTGAGAGTGATCCACTAAGTTTTTGATCCACAATCAAGCACTTGTTTCCACGAATCTATCAAAAGATGAAAATTCAAGAAAACAAAGTCAATTCTCGCATTAAATTTGGGGAAGAACAAGAAGAAAAAGTTAGTGTGTTATAGTAAACTCACGTTTCTGAGGATGTTCAGAAGATCTTTTTGTGATTGTTCTCTGAATTCAAAACAAAACACTATTAAGAAAACGAAATTCAATGGAAATTTGGTACCAATTTTATTGAATTTATTTCAATTCGGGAAAATAATGAGAAATTTAAGGTTTAAGATTTACCTGAGAGAAGCGAGATTCAGAGGCGCATTATCCAAATTTGGAATTTGCGCCATTTCAGATTCAAGAAAGTATTCGAGAGAGGAAGAGAGAGAAGACTAGTGTCTTCTGATGGGATGAAAAAAAAATCCAAAGTGAAAATAAAATTAAGGGATAATTTGGGTTACCTCCACCGTAAAGATTGTTAATTTGCATTACCTTCCCTACAAAAATAAACTTAGCAAAATATCCTCTCCTCAATAATTCTGTCTATTACAAGTTAGGTGACTCTGTATTAACTTACACGTGGTTTTTTGTAGGGATAATGCAAATTACCAATCTTAACAGGGAAGGTAATGCAAATTACTAATCTTTATAGGGAAGGTAACGCAAATTACCCCCAAAAATAAAAAACACGTGTAAGTTAGTGTTGAGTTAGCTAACTTGGAATAGACGGAGTTATTGACGAGAGGAGGTTTTGCTAATTTTATTTCTGTAGGGAAAGCAACGCAAATTACCAATCTTTACGGGTGAGGTATCGCAAATTTCCCCTAAAAGTAATGATCTTGTGTTGGTAGCTAATTGTTGAGCCTCGTATTGTGTGATAGCTGAAATATTATGGGCCTGCTGGTATGAAAAATCAATTTTATGATAGATGAAATAATATGGGCCTTCCTTTTAGCTGAAGTATTATCACATAACTATGTATAAGGCTCACTAAAGATCTTCTAAACATCCTCATAACCATATTACCTCTGCAACATCTATGTCCATGGACTTGTATTCAGCTTCTAAAGAAGACCTTGAAATGGCTGGTTGTTTCTACGAAGAAGACCAGAGTTTGATCGTCTTGTATCTGGACAGCCCGCCCAATCTGAATCTAAATAAGATGTAATTGAAGTAATGTCTCATGCAGCAAGAGCAATATCGGAGATGAGAGGTCCTTTGAAATATCGTAATATCCTATTAACATGAAATAAATGTTCTGAGGTTGGAGCATGCATGAACTGCGATACATATGTGACAGCGTAAAAAATATCAGGCCTGATCATAGTTAGATATTGTAACCCACCTACCGTACTTCTGTAAGTAGTAGTAACGTTAATGGTTCACCAATGGAAATTGACAATCTAGGACCTTGTATCACTGAGGTTTTTGATGGCTTACAATTCAGGATGTCATACTTCTATAACATATCCAATGTATACTTCTTCTGTATAAGCAAAAGCTTTTGACCATTATCTTGAAAATTTGCTTCAATTCCCAAAAAGTAATGTAAGACTCCAACATCTTTCATAAAATAAACCTTTTGTAGATAACCAATAATAGAAGCAGATAAATGCTCTGTTGAGCAAGTCAATATAATGTCACCTACATATAAGAGGAGGATTGTCATATTGTCTTCGTGTTGATAGATGAACATGGAATGGTCACAAGAATACCTGAAAAATCCAAACTCAGACAAGGTACCACAAAACCTTTAAAATCGGGTTGTAGGAGCCTGTTTGAGACCATATAAACCTCTCATAAATTTACAAATATAAATTGGTCTTGTAACACCTACGAATCCTTGTGGCTGATGCATATAAAGATCCTCTGTGAGAAAGCCATGTAAGAAGACATTGCTCATATCTAATTGCCTAACTGACTAATTTCTTGGAAGAGCAGTTGTGAGTACAATCATAATAGTTATTGATTTGACAACAGGATTGGGTGTTTCAAAATAGTCAATGCCATCTACCTGATCATACCCTTTAGCGACAAGCCTTGCTTTGTATTTTGCCATCATCTTTAGGAACCCACAATTGGTGGATACTAACAGTTAACTGGAGTTGGATTTTCGGCTAAAGAGGTTTTTTTTTAGATGAAATGTCAATGTTTCCATTTATCATAGTAAAAATTAGAGTTATTTTGTAAAAGGGTCGTAACTTTTGTATGTATTTAGGATCTGGGTCGTGAAACTGCAGTTGATGTGTTAGGGTCGGAGACCAAGTTTGACCGTCTAAATAATTTGACAAAATATCCTTATAAAATAATAAATCCCAATTGTTCCAAACCCCGTCAAAACAAGAAAAGAATTCTATTTACGTATAGTGTATTAAATTTCGCCCTTTCCTTTTTTCTTCAATCTTCTTCCTTTCTGCCATCAACACGAGCATATCTACTCTACAATAACCACCAACACCACTGCAATGTAGAAACTAATATATTCCTCTTCATTCGGTGAACCTTCAATCAATCATCATCAGAAACGAAACAGGTTACCTGAAATTTCTCAATTAATCATGCAAATTCCTAATATATATATATATCCCCAACTCAAACCCAAAAAACAAAATTGATTCAGGAACCAATGTGGAGACTATTTGTGAAATCACTTGTCTGACTATGATATAGGGTTTTATCAGAGCTTGTAATGATTGGGATACGGAAGATGGATACCTAAAATCTCACTTTCTTCTCAAATTTTGGGAAATCAAAAGTTGGGTATTTCAATATATCTCCTCAACTTGTTGGTGATTGTTATATCCAATTTCTTTCAATTGGTTTTATTGAGTTGATTGTAAAAGACATCTGTCGTTTGATTTAATGACATTGATTAGTAAACCATATTATTATTATGAATGGAATTGATAATAAATCATGAATTATTATAATATAAGTTGATCAAAATAACGGTAGTAAGGCTTGAAATTGTTGATGTTGCTTTATTGAATCACTGATAAATTGATTTGAGTTAGGAAGATAAAAGATAATGAAACAATTGTATGTTTTGACAAAATTCCAACAGTCAACTAATGGTCAGGTTTTTTTGGCAATATAGAAAAATGTTGCTAATAATTACTTGACGGTATTTGTTAGTCTACGACCCTTTTACATCAACTACATGTTCCACGACCCAGACCCTAATTAGACATAAACTTAAGACCTTTTTACAAAATAAATCTAAAAACTAAAAAGAAAATGGTTATTTAACGTTTGGTACCCAGCAAATGTCCAACACATTGCTTTGGTACCCAACATTTTCAATATTAAGGCTTGGTACCTTGACCCATTTAGTCAAGTAGTTGACCGAACCCAGATAACATATCCCTGACAAAAGTAGTGTATTACACTATTTACCCTTACGAATGTTAACATTTCCTTGGGTTATCCTAACGTCTCGTTAGGGGACATGATACGTGGCTCAATCTGTACAATAATATATTTTAACGGCCATGATGATATATGGACGTGTAATAAACAAGAAGACTAACCTACTCACTTCTTCTTTGCGGGAAAATCAGAAACAGAGCTAGGGTTTTGCCATCATGAAGAAAAATTGGGGATTCGAGTGATTCAGAGTGATTTCGAGTGATTTCTTTTGTTTGATCTTACGATTTCTTTAGATCTGTGTTACTGGAACAAGTTGGGTAACACTTTTATTAAGTATTCAAAGACAACTGAAGTCAAAATCAAGTGTAATCGTGATCAAATCGTGACAGTGAGGTGAGTTATTTTCTTTTTCTATTTGTTTTTTCGTTTTGATATTGTTATTGATTCTCTTTTTCCATGTGATGTTGCTATTAAAAAATTAGGGTTTGTTAGATTCGAAACAGGGATTGTGGTTTATGCTTATACACATGATTTTAACTGATTTTACTGTCAAGTAAAGTTTTTTTCTGCATAAAGAACAAATTGACGTTGTTGTTTGAAGGGACAATATCCATAATTTTTAGTTTCTTACCGGTTCTTTTGTCAAGTCAATTTTCTAGTTTTATCATATGGTCCCCTTATCCCATCGTTTTTTGTTTTTTGTCAGAAATGGTGGGTTCTCATGGAAATAAATATTTTCCTACCAAAGATGGTTATTTAGCTGATAGTGGAAGTGCTAAGAAAGAAACTGAAAAACCGGGGGTCTAACAACCACAGCCTATATTTCATTTAGGAAATCTGTATGGACTAACTCCAATATATTTCTAAGAGAATCAACTAGACAGTCAGACTCAATCAAGGAAAATATATCTAAGAGTTATATTTCAGTTTCTCAAATCAATCTACAGTCGAACAAATAGAAATCTGTGAGGCGGATTAATATGAGAAATAACTTGGATGGTACCAAAGACCAATATCCAAGCGGCAATCAATTTATATCAACAACCAAAGGTTGGATTATCTAATCGGTCGAACTACGCACAACCTGTGATATTTCAATTATATAAAAATATAATGCGGAAAAGAAATAACACAGACACGTCCAGAAATTTTGTTAACGAGAAAACCGCAAATGCAGAAAAAACCCCGGGACCTAGTCCAGATTTGAACACCGCATTGTATTAAGCCGCTATAGACTCTAGCCTACTACAAGTTAACTTGTAGTTGAGCCCTAATCAATCTCACGCTGAGTAAGGTACAGTCGTGTTCCTTACGCCTCTTGAACCACGCCAGATTCTGTGCACTTGATTCCCTTAGATGATCTCACCCACAACTAAGAGTTGGTACGACCCAAAGTCGAAGACTTGATAAACAAATCTTTCTCACACAGAAAAATCCATTGAATAGATAAATTTGTCCCCCACAGAAATGCCTACGGGTTTTTGTTTCGTCTTTTGATAAACCAAGGTGAACAGAAACCAATTGATATACCGGTCTTATATTCCCGAAGAACATCCTAGTAATATCAATCACCTCACAATAATGTTTATCGTATGGAAGCGAAACAAGATATTGTGGAATCACAAACGATGAGACGGTAAAATCTGTCTCCCACAGAAATGCCTACGAGTTTCTTTTCCGTCTTTTGATAAACCAAGGTGAACAGGAACCAATTTATACACCGGTCTTATATTCCCGAAGAACATCCTAGTAATATCAATCACCTCACAATAATTTTTATCGTATGGAAACGAAACAAGATATTGTGGAATCACAAACGCTGAGACGAAGATGTTTGTGACTACTTTTTATCTTACCTATCAGAGATTAAATCTCGAGCAATCCTTAGAGAAGATAGTACTCAACACGATAGAACAAAGTTAGATCAGAACACGCAACTACATAGAAAATAGTTGGGTTTGGCTTCAGAATCCCAATGAAGTCTTTAAGTCGTTAACCTATAATGGCTTTAGGAAAAACCTAGGTTAAAGGAAAATCGACTCTAGTCGCAACTAGTATCACACATGAGGTGTGGGGATTAGGTTTCCCAGTTGCTAGAGTTCTCTATTATATAGTCTTCAAATCAGGGTTTGCAATTAATGCTACCTTGGTAACAAAGAATTCAATATTCACCGTTAGATGAAAACCTGATTAGAGTCAAGCTAATATCTTTCAACCGTTAGATCGAACTTAACTTGTTATACACTAATGAAATGTGACTTCATTTAGGTATGAGTAGCCGTACCCAAATGTGTGCATGTGGTTGGATCAATAATATTCAACCGAGGTTAGCCGTATGAACACTTTCATATCAACCTTGTTCATCTTAATCACAACTAGTTCAAATGACTCAAATGAAACTAGTTCTAGAGTTGTTCAATTGTTTATATTCTCATAGAAGTATACTAGACACAATTGAAGCAAAACCGATTTTGATTCACTCGAATCAATTCATGAGCATTATAGTCACGGTTTGCAAAAGATTGCATTCCTTATTATATAAATATATTTGTTCATGAACAAACCGATATTAGAACTTAACCCGCTCAAGTATGTAAACGGGTACGCATACTTAAAGTTCCGGACTTGATCTGAGTTTGCCAGTATGCGAACAGGTACGCGTACTGTCATACGTGACCAAACTCAGTTGAATTCTCGGACTTGAACTTTTAAGCCGGTATGCATACTGAGTTCCCGTACTTCAACTACCAAACCAGTACGCATACGGGTATGCATACTATGGTTCCCAGACTTGGAATAACTTGCAATATTTAGCATACAAGTATGAATATTATGTTATATCCAACCAATGGTTAATCGTTCTAAACTCCATGTTAATCATTAAACATTCTTGGAAGACGGGAATAGCTATCTCACACAAACTATTAACTTCAAAGCAATTTTCAAGTGATCAATAGATCAATACGATACATTCCGAGTCTACATCAAATGACTGTCTTACACAAATCATGTAAGATGTTACCATGCGATTTTCACATAATCATCTTTTGAATTTAGTCAATAATAAAGATGAACTTGGTTAAAGAGAAAGCTTAACAACACATATTCCGAGAAATATGTAAGCGAGTTAAACTCAGCTCGAAATATCAAATGTGTATAAAATAAAGTCTATATAGTTATATGACTTTTGTCTGAATAGGAGATAAATAGAAAGAGACTTTTGAGTGATAGATGAGTTCAAGTCTCTACATACCTTTTGTTGATGAATTTCCACAAGCTCCCCTTAGTAGTTCTTCGCCTTCAATTGATGAACACCGTGAAGTCTAAAGCTCGACTACACATTTTGTCCTAATCCGAGACGTAGCTATAAGTAGACTAGAAATCAAGACTTAAAGTTTTGGAAACTAAACTTGACAAACAAGCTTGAGAAAGAAATGCTTGCGAGTTCGACCGATCAGTGCTCTAACAATCTCCCCATTTGTCAATTTTAGTGACAAAACTATCAATACATATGGATTAAAAAATAAATAAACTTTGTAGCTTCTCATCCAAATGCTTGATTTCTTTGGTTCTTCATCAATCATCGAAATCTTCGTCAGTTCCAAGTACTTCAATGATTCTGAACGTCTTCAACTCAGCATCATAGTTGTTGAAGATCCGTAGCCATGACAATAAGAAAAGTATTGTTCTCAATTATTGTTATACAGTGTCATAGTATTATTACACAGCATCAAAGTCCAATTGTATCACAACTTTGACAATAATACTACGGTGATATATATCACTTCCCCTTAGTCAATACTTCATCTCACAATGAAAACCACTCCACATTACATAATGATCCGTAAACCATATGTATTTTTAGTGTGAACACACATTAATTCTCCCCCTTTTTGTCAATATAAATTGGCAAAGGTACGAAAAATAGTGGGATCATAATGAAATTCTCATAGAGATACTTCATGACTAAAAGAGAACATATCAACTTTGTTTCGATGATTTCACATAGTTGAAACTTAGTATATTCATCAATGAGTTTATAAAGATACAAGAAAACTCCTACAATATTCCACAGCCGCACTCCCCACAAAGATTTGGCAATTAAGCACAAGTTCAATTAAGAACTCTCCGTCATAAAATGTCATTCCCAAAAGAACAATAAGAGCGACCTTAGTTTTGCAATTAATGAAGGATTTATTTAGACATTAGCAAATCACATGAAACATGAATCTATATCCAGAAAACTCAATTAAATTAACCACAAGAAAACCCATGAATTATTTAATCGGAAATACTCAACATAAGAGAACTTACGGAGCCATACAGTACTTTCACATAGAAGTGGATCAGGAAAAGATCAACATTGCGGAATATCCAAAGATTTCATTCTATATTTCATCAATATTTGCATAATGACATCATAGACTTAATCTTTTGACATATATGGGAGAATCATAGTTCACGGACGCAAACACACATATCCCATAACAAGTTTTTGCAATATATAAAACCAATAAGGATTAATATTGCAAAATCATCTTCCAAATAAACTTTATAATTTAAATAAATAAATCCAAAAATATTGCAAGATGAAAATCGTTGGCAATAGCAATGTTTAATCACAATATAGGTTATTCCAAACCCTAGTTATCCTTATTAAAACACTAAAATAAATTCCCATAAGAAGTTTCCTAGACATTGTAGAGATTTCTCAGGGAATCTAATGAGAATTCCTTCTCACTATTGAAGAACTCATTGATTATGGGATCATTTAAATCCTCCAGATCTTCAGAAATATCAGTTAACTCACTAAGTTCTCTTTTTAGTTCACACAAGGTGTTCTTTGTCAGAGATAACATTTGATCATAGTGAGCTATCCTTTCCAAAGAGAACATAATTTGATATTTTAAATCATTTCTTTTGCTGACGAAATCTTTCACCATGGCCCTAAAGTTATTATTATCTAGACAATTTGTAGATTTCTCCTTTTTCTTTCTTGAGGATTGGATCCCTTCACAAAGATACACATTTATTGCTTCTACTGCATCCCTTTTTGTGGTTCCTCTAGTTACAGGAGCCATGAAAACGGTATCTTTCAAAGAGAAAGGAGTAAAGGGAATTTTGATCACAAATGAATATAAATAGCATACCATATAAGTAAACCCTAAACAAAAACTTTGACAAAGTATTCATGGTTCACGATCCATTATCTATTCTTGATAAGAAAATATTCAATTACAGATCTTAACTTAAAAAATCTTAAATTGTCGAGGATAAGAAATTAACAATTGTACAAGACTTGAGCAACCTTGATGCAATCCTCATATTATCAAGTTAATAATGAGGATGCAAACATCACTATAGTTAAATAGCGATGGAGTGAGTAAAATGCTCACATCTTGTGTCATCTGGTGACTTATCAAGGTTTGTTGCATAAACAACTTTCTTACCTCGTCCAGGAGTTTCCTGTTGATTACCCAAAGCCAGATTCATCCTTTGTATGTCATTCTGAAGTTTGGAAATTCGTTTGTTATTCCTCTTGAATTTCCAACACTTACTTTGAACATGACTTGCATTTCCACAAAACATACACTTCAGATATGAATTTTCGTTTTGCAAATTTGGCACCTGTTTATCACAACATTTAATATCCACAGTTCCAGAACCGGCCGGAACAAAGGAATTATTTGTGCTCACAGTCTTGCTTTTGAATCCTAAACCATTTGTGTTTCCAAAAAACTTTTGACCGAATAACATTGCTGAAATCTTGTCAGAACTTCCAAATAACCTTTGCAGGTCACACTTAAGAGTATTGATCTCTTTTTTTTTTAAAGATAGGGTTCTGGTGAAATCATCATTAAGACAGTCAATCTCAAGATTTTTCACCTGAAGTGATGATTCAAGTTTCTTCAAACTCATTTTTAGTTGAATATTTTCCTGGTGAATTTCTTCATTTTTATCCAAGAATTCAAAAATCTCAGTGTCAGACTCGCATTCTGAATCAGAATTTGAGTTAGAGGAAATTCCTGTGCAAACTTTGGAAGTATGCGGATTGACCAACTGAATTGATTTTCTTTGTATTGAATCGTCTGAAGCATTAGAGAGAGAAAGATGTCCCTCAGATCTTTTGCTTCTTCTCACAATTTCCTTGATCTTTTGTAAAATCAATGACCTTTCAGGATCAATATGATTGCACAACATTCATCAGCCTAAGATAAGCAAGAAGGACTACTTGAGTTGGTCACAGCATTGAACGCGGATGTCTGACTGTGTTCTGATCATGAGCAATAACTCTCAACTTTCCAATGAGTGAGTTCCTGGAAAGTATTTCAAGGTTATTTCCTTCAACGATGGCATGCTTCTTAGAGTCGTATTGGGATGGCAATGATCTGAGAATTTTCATCACAATGTCCTTTTTCAGGAATAGCCTTACCCAACGCAAAAACTGCATTAACAATTTCAGACACTTTATGATTAAACTCATCAAATGAATCGTCATCAGTCATACGAAGGTTTTTCCAATCAGAATTTAGGTTTTGAAGCCTAGCTTCTTTCTTAGAGGAATTTCCTTCGAATACAGTTTCTAACATATCTCAGGTATCTTTAGACTTAGTGCACGTAGTCACATGGTGCTGAAGATCTGGGGTAATGGCATGTATGATAGCATTTAAACCGTCAGAATTTTGCTTCGCAGCAAGAATCTCGTCATGCTCATATCTACTAATATCCTTTGGAACAGTTACATCGCCTTCTGTAACAACCGGAGGATCATAGCCATTAACAATACGAACCCATGATTGAAAATCACGCGCTTGAATAAATGCACGCATAACAGTGTTCCACCATGAGTAATTCGAACCATCGAAGACTGGTGGTACGTTTATAGAGATAGCATTTCTGTCCATAGAGTCAGATTGCTACAAACACAGACTTATGAGGTCTTAAACGTGTTTTCCTTCTCTGATACCAATTGAAAAACCGGGGGTCTAACAACCATACCCAATATTTCGTTTAGGAAATCTATATGTACTAACTCCAATATATTTCCAAGGGAATCATCTAGATAGTCAGACTCAATTAAGGAAAATACATCTAAGAGTTATATCTCAATTTCTCAAATAAATCTGCAATCGAAAAGATAGAAATCTGTTAGCCGGATTAATATGAGAAATAACTTGGATGGTACCAAAGACCAATATCCAAGCGTCAATCAATTTATATCAACAACCAAAGGTTGGATTATGTAATTGATTGAACTACGCACAACCTGTGGTATTTCAATTATATAAAAATATAATGCGGAAAAGAAATAACACAGACACCAGAAATTTTGTTAACGAGGAAACCACAAATGCAGAAAAACCCCGGGACCTAGTACGGATTTAAACACCACACTGTATTAAGCCTATACAAACTCTAGCCTACTACAAGTTAACTTCAGACTGGAATGTAGTTGAGCCCTAACCAATCTCACACTGATTAAGGTATAGTCGCGTTCCTTAAGCCTCTTGAACCACGCCGAATTCTGCGCACTTGATTCCCTTAGCTGATCCCACCCACAACTAAGAGTTGTTACGACCGAAAGTCAAAGACTTGATAAAAAAATTTGTCTCACACAGAAAAGTCTATTGAATAGATAAATCTGTCTCCCACAGTAATACCTACGAGTTTTTTGTCTTTTGATATATCAAGGTGAACATGAACCAATTGATACACCGCTTTTGTATTCCCGAAGAACAACCTAGTAATATCAATCACCTCACAATAGTTTTAATCGTATGGAAGCGAAACAAGATATTATGGAATCACAAACAATGAGACGAAAATGTTTGTGACTACGTTTTATCTTATCTATCGGAGATTAAATATCGAGCAAATCTTAGAGAAGATAGTACTCAACACGATAGAACAAAGTAAGATCAGAACACGCAACTACAGAGAAAATAGTTGGGTCTTGCTTCAGAATCCCAATGAAGTCCTTAAGTCATTAACCGATAATGGTTTTAGGAAAAACGTAGGTTAAAAGAGAATCGACTCTAGTCGCAACTAGTATCACACAGGAGGTGTGGGGATTAGGTTTCCCAGTTGCTAGAGTTTTTCATTATATAGTCTTCAAATCAGGGTTTGCAATTAATACTACCTTGGTAACAAAGCATTCAATATTCACCGTTAGATGAAAACCTGATTAGAGTCAAGCTAATATCTTTCAACCGTTAGATCGAACTTAGCTTGTTATACACAAATGAAATGTAACTTCATTTAGGTATGAGTAACCGTACCCAAACGTGTGCACATGGTTGGCTCAACATTAGTTAACCGAGGTGAGCCATATGAATACTTTCATATCAACCTTGTTCATCTTAATCACAACTAGTTCAAATGACTCAAATGAAATTAGTTCTAGAGTTGTTCAATTGTTTATATTCTCATAGAAGTATACAAGATACAATTGAATCAAAATCGATTTTGATTCACTCGAATAATATCATGAACATTATAGCCACTGTTTGCAAAAGATTGCATTCCTTATTATATAAATGTATTTTTTCATGAACAAACAGATTTTATAACTTCACCCACTCAAGTATGAAAACGGGTAGGCATACTTAGAGTTCCGGACTTGGTCTGAGTTCGCTAGTATGCGAACAGGTACGCATACTGTCGTATGTGAAGTCGGTACTCATACATGTATGCATACTAAGTTCCTGGACTTCAACTACCAAACCAGTACGCGTACGTGTATGTATATTATGGTTCCCGGACTTAACTTGCAACAGTTAGCATACAAGTATACATAATATGCTATATCCAATCAATGGTTAATCGTTCTAAACTCCATGTTAATCATTGAGATATTCTTGGAAGACGGGAATAGTTGTCTCACACAAACTATTAGCTTCAAAGCAATTTTCAAGTGATCAATAGATCAATACGAAACATTCCAGTCTACATCAAATGACTGTCTCACACAAATCATGTAAGACGTTACCAGACGATTTTCACATGATCATCTTTTGACTTTCGTCAAGAATAAAGATGAACTTGGTTAAAGCGAAATCTTACCAACACATATTCCGAAAAATATGTAAGCGAGTTAAACTCAGCTCCAAATATCAAGTGTGTATAAAATAAAGTCTATATAGCTATATGACTTTTGTCTCAATAGAAGATAGAATATAAATAGACTTCTGAGTGATAGATGAGTTCAAGTCTCCACATACCTTTTGTTTATGAAGTTCCACAAGCTCCCCTTAGTAGTTCTTCGTCTTCAATCGATGAACGTCGTGAAATCTAAAGCTCAACTATACATTTTATCCTAATCCGAGACATAGCTATAAGTAGACTAGAAATCAAGACTTAGAGTTTTGGCAACTAAACTTGACAAACAAGCTTGAGATAGCAATGCTTGTGAGTTCGACCGAGCACACTTTTGGAGTTCATAAACCACATGGAGTTGGTTTTTGCAAGTCAATGGTGATAATCGACAAATTTCTTGATAATTGATATGGTGATATTATATCTTGATGATTGAGGTTTACTGTAAAGAGAGAATTCTGGTTCCTTAACTGGGGTATAAAAGCATTAGGCTCACACTCTCAGGTATACTGCTACTGAAGGGGCAAGGGTATATGTACCGTTTTCATTAGTTACTTTTAAAGTTTACTTTCGGTTATGAATTACTTGTAACCTTTGTAAAGTTTGTTGTTTTTCAGGTAGACATCAACGCCTTGAAAGATATTGTTTGTTCGTCTCTTGATGTGATGCAGGCAATAGGTTCATATGTTCTTTACTATCGAGGGTGATATTTATATTCATTTGTTTCATTACAGTCATAGCTTTAAACTCTTATATCTGAAGCCTTTTTATATCCCGATTTTGTTTCAAGTTCCATTGATTTAATGTTTTGTTTTTGTTGTTTTTAATTCAATTTGTTTGGATTTGTGGCAAGTTTGAGCATAGAAATAGCAAGGAATGTGACTATGGACCTCCATATGAGTGGCAAGTCTACAAGTGAGTTTTGTGTTCCCTTGCTTTGAATTATGTGATGTGGTTTATTGATTGATTGATGATATTTTCACTATAATGGTTTTATGAGCATGAGCAACTATGTTTCAACAAGTTTTATGGTTTGTACAATGCACTTGGTGGTAATCACTGGTTGCAAAGAGTTATTACAAGGGCAAGCAAGCGAATTTTTACAACATGGTATGCTCTCGTTAGTTTGTGCTGAAAAGTGAGGTTGTTTCAGCATTTCAGTGTATACACGAAGGATTATCATATCATGTTAAGCTTACTTTATCTGTTTTAATATCGTGGCAGAATATATAAGTAATTGAATCTATTCAGAAGGATGTTGCTGTCTATGACTGCAAGACTATTGAAGTGGTGCCCATCCATTAAGCTCAAGAAGTTTGTGATAGATGGAAACCGGCGGGATACATGTAAAGGTTTTGCTTCTTTGTTTGGCTTGTTTTGAGTTTTTAGAGTAGTGCATGTTCACCTGAGTTTGAGTAATTGAAGGCATAGTAGGTATAATAATTGACTACGTTTTGTTTTTGTGGAATTTATAATCTGAATGTTAATTGAATTCAGTTTATATTTGTGTAATCAATACAATGAATTTTTATTTGAATTTATAAATTCAGGTTTCATTTTAGTGTCATTTGAGTTTCAATCAGATTATTCATCCTAGTCATAGTGACTCCATTCAGTCAGCCAAATCTGTTTATTTTATATTATAAATTAAAACCCGTAGCCTAGGTTCCTCACCTAGAGACAATCATGAAGTATCGTAAATAACATTTATTCAGATGCACCCCCAAAGTGTCGTTCCAGAATAAGACAGTGAATTTTGGGCATTTTCAGAGGCACCCCCAAACTGTCTTATATCTTGCTTATAAGACACTTTCTAGCTATCTTAAAACATCTTTTTTCCACTAGTGATTGGTCCCTTATATTTCTTCGGGAGGCGTCGTATCGTAACCAATTTCTTTGTGAGAATTTCCAAGAACGGAGATTATATTTTATGTGGGACCAATTAGGAAGTAGGTCTTCTCGGTCTATGAAGAGGCGGTGCACGTGAAAGAGAAACAACTAAGATTTTATTTTCTAGTGGACCGCATAAACAAATTTAAGCGGCGATTGTTTTCCAATGTGATACTTTTGGGTCTAACACGGCTATTGGAAGACAATAAAAAAGTGATAAAAGAAGATGCAGAAGTGTTAATGGGTCCGGGTATATTTGATCCAATGAAACCATGGATTGTTCCCTTACATTGCTTCGGGAGGCGTCGTATCGTAACCACTTTCTATGTGAGAATTTTTAAGAACAAAGATTATACTTCATGTGGGACCAATTAAGACATAGGTCTTCTCGGTCTATGAAGAGGCGGTGAACGTGAAGGAGAAAGAGATAAAGTTTTATTTTCTAATGGACCGCAGAAACAAATTTAGGCGGCGATTGTTTTCCAATGCAACATTTTTGGGTCTAACGCGGCCATTGGAAGGCAATAAAAAAAAGTGCTAAAAGAAGATGCAGAAGTGTTAATGGGTCCCGGTAAATTTAATCCAATGGAAACCATGGATTGTTCCCCTACATTTTTTCAGGAGACGTCGTATCATAACCACTTTCTATGTGAGAATTTCTAACAACATAGATTATACTTCATGTGGGACCATTTAGGAAGTAAGTATTCTCGGTCTATGAAAAGGCGATGCACGTGAATGATAAAGAGATAAGGTTTTATTTTCTAGTGGATCACAGAAACAAATTTAGGCGGCGATTGTTTTCAATGCGGTATTTTTGGTTCTAGCACGGCTGCTGGAAGGAAATAAAAAAGAAGTGCTAAAATAAGATGCAGAAGTGTTAACAGGTCCCGGTATATTTGATCCAACGGAAACCATGGATTGTTCCCTTACATTGCTTCAAGAGGCGTCGTATCGTAACCACTTTCTATGTGAGAATTTCTAAGAAAATAGATTATACTTCATGTAGGACCAATTAGGAAGTAGGTCTTCTCGGCCTATAAAGAGGCGGTGCACGTGAAGGAGAAAGAGATAAGGTTTTATTTTCTAATGGAGCGGGAAAATAAATTTAGGAGGCGATTTTTTTTCAATGCGATATTTTTGGGTTTAACACGACTGTTAGAAAGCAATAAAAAGTGCTTAAAGAAGATGCAGAAGTGTTATTGGGTCCCGGTATATTTGATCCATCAGAAACCATGTATTGTTCTCTTACATTGCTTCGGGAGGCATCGTATCGTAACCACTTTTTATGTGAGAATTTCCAAAAACATAGATTATACTTCATGTGGGATCAATTAGGAAGTAGGTCTTCTCGGTCTATGAAGAGGCGGTGCACGTGAATGAGAAAGAGATAAGGTTTTACATTCTAGTGGACCGCAGAAAAAAATTAGGGGGCGATTGTTTTCCAATACGATATTTTTGGGTCTAGCGGGGCTGTTGGAAGGCAATAAAAAAAGTGCTAAAAAAAGATGCAGAAGTGTCAATGGGTCTCTGTATATTTGATTCAATGTAAACCATGGATTGTTCCCTTACATTATTTCGGCAGGCGTCGTTTCGTAACCACTTTCTATGTGAGAATTTTTAAGAAAAAAGATTGTACTTCATATGGGACCAATTAGGAAGTAGGTCTTCTCGGTCTATGAATAAGCGGTGCACGTGAAGGAGAATGAGATAAGGTTTTATTCTCTAGTGGAGCGTAGAAACAAATTCAGGCGACGATTGTTTTCCAATGCGATATTTTTGGGTCTAGCACGGCTGTTGGAAGGCAATAAAAACAAAAGTATTAAAAAAAGATGCAGAAGTTTTAATGGGTCCCGGTATATTTGAGCCGATGGAAACCATGAATTGTTCCCTTACATTGCTTTGGGAGACGTCGTATCGTAACCGCTTTTTATTTGAGATTTTCTAAGAACAATGATTATACTTCATGTGGGACCAATTAGGAAGTAGGTATTCTCGGTCTATGAAGAGGCGGCGCACGTGAAAGAGAACAAGATAAGGTTTTATTTTTTAATGGAGCTCAGAAACAAATTTAGACGGCGATTATTTTCCAATGCGATATTTTTGGGTCTAGCACGGCTGTTGGAAGGAAATAAAAACAAAAGTGCTAAAAGAAGAATGCAGAAGTGTTAGTGGGTCCCGGTATATTTGACCGAATGGAAACCATGGATCGTTCCCTTATATTGCTTCGGGAGGCGTCGTATAATAACCAATTTCTATGTGAGAATTTCTAAGAACAAATATTATACTTCATGTGGGACCAATTAGGAAGTAGGTCTTCTCGGTCTATGAAAAAGTGGTACACGTGAAGGAGAAAAAAAAAAGGTTTTATGTTCTAGTGGACCGGAGAAACAAATTTAGGCGGCGATTATTTTCCAATGCGATATTTTTGGGTCTAGCACCGCTGTTGGAAGGCAATAAAATAAAAGTGTTTCAAAGAGATGCAGAAGTGTTAATGGGTCCCGGTATATTTAATCCAATGGAAACCATGGATTGTTCCCTTACATTGCTTCGGGAAGCGTCTTATCGTAACCACTTTCTATGTGACAATTTCTAAGAACAAAGATTATACTTCATGTGGGACCTATTAAGAAGTTGGTCTTCTCGGTCTATGAAGAGGCGGTGCAGTGAAAAAGAAAGAGATAAGGTTTTAATTTTTAATGGATCGCAAAAACAAATTTAGACGGCGATTGTTTTCCATTGCAATATTTTTGGGTATAGCACGGCTGTTGGAAGGAAATAAAAACAAAAGTGTTAAAATAAGATGCAGAAGTGTTAATGAGTCCCGGTATATTTGGTCCAATGGAAACCATGGATTGTTCCTTTACATTGCTTCAGGAGGCGTCGTATTGTAACCACTTTCTATGTGAAAATTTATAAGAAGAGTGGTTATAATTCATGTGGGACCAATTAGTAAGTAGGTCTTCTCGGTCTATGAAGAGGCAGTGCACATGAAGGAGAACGAGATAAGGTTTTATTTCTAGTGGACCGCAAAAACAAATTTAAGCGGCGATTGTCTTCCAAATGCGATATTTTTGGGTCTAACAACCACACCCAATATTTATTTATAAATCTGTATGGACTAACTCCAATATAATTCCAAGTGAATCAACTAGATAATCAGACTCAATGAATGAAAATATATCCAAGAGTTATATCTCGATTTCTCAAATCAATCTGCAATCGAACAGATAGAAATCTGTGAGCCGGATTAATATGAGAAATAACTTGGATGGTACCAAAGACCAATATCCAAGGGTCAATCAATTTCAATCAACAACCAAAGGTTGGATTTACCAATTGGTTGAACTATGCACAACCTTTGATATTTCAATTATATAGAAAATATAATGCGGAAAAAAAAAACACAGACACCAGAATTGTTAACGAGGAAACCGCAAATGCAGAGAAACCACGGAACCTAGTCCAGATTTGAACACCACACTGTATTAAGCCGCTACAGACTTTAGCCTATTACTAGTATAGTCGCTTTCCTTACGCCTCTGAATCCCAACATGACTCTACGCACTTGATTCCCTTAGCTGATCCCACCCACAACTAAGAGTTGCTACGACCCAAAGTCGAAGACTTGGTAAACAAATCTGTCTCACACAGAAAAGTCTATTGAATAGATAAATCTATCTCCCACAGAAATACCTACGAGTTTTTGTTCCGTATTTCGATATATAAATCAAGGTGAACATGAACTAATTGATACAACAAACTTATATTCCCGAAGAATAGCCTAGTAATATCAATCACCTCACAATGATCTTAACCATATGGAAGCGGAACAAGATATCATGGAATTACAAACGATGAGACGAAGATGTTTGTGACTACTTTTTATCTTACCTATCAGAGATTAAATCTTGAGCAAATCTTAGAGAAGATAGTACTCAATACGATAGAACAAAGTAAGATCAGAACACGCAACTACATATAAAAAAGTTGGGTCTGACTTCACAATCCCAGTGCAGTCTTTAAGTCGTTAACCTATAATAGTTTTAGAAAAACCTAGGTTAAAGGAGAATCGACTCTAGTTGCAACTAGTATCATACAGGAGGTGTGGGGATTATGTTTTTCAGTTGCTAGAGTTCTCCTTTATATAGTCTTCAAATCAGGGTTTGCAATCAATATTACCTTGGTAACAAAGCACTCAATATTCATCGTTAGATGAAAACCTAATTAGATTCAAGCTAATATCTTTCGAATGTTAGATTGAGCTTAGCATGTTATACACCAATGAAATGTGCCTTTATTTAGATATGGGTAACCGTACCTAAACGTGTACACTTGGTTGTCTCAACAATAGTTAACCGAAGTTATCCATATGAACACTTTCATATCAACCTTGTTCATCTTTATCACAACTAGTTCAAACGACTCAAATGAAACTAGTCATGGAGTTGTTCAATTGTTGTATTCTCATACAAGACACAATTGAAGCAAAATTAATTTTGATTCACTCGAATCAATTCATGAGCATTATAGTCACGGTTTGCAAGATATTACACTCCTTATTATATAAATGTATTTGTTCATGAACAAACCCATTTTAGAACTTAACCCACTCAAGTATGCAAATGGGTACGCATACTTAGAGTTCCGGACTTGGTATGTCCTCCAGTATGCAAACGGGTACGCATACTGTCGTTCACGACCGAATTCAGTTGAACTAGTATGCATACGGGTACGCATACTAAATTCTCGGACTTGAAATGTTAAGCCAGTACGCATACGGGTATGCATACTAAGTTCCCGGACTTGAACTGTTAAATCGGTACGCATACGGGTATGCATACTATGGTTCCCGGAATTGGAGTAACTTGCAACAGTTAGCATACAAGTCGCATATTGTACTATATCCAATCAATGGTTAATTTTTCTAAACTCCATTTTAATCATTGAAACATTCTTAGAAGATGTGAATAACTGTCTCACACAAACTATTAGCTTCAAAGCAATTTTCAAATGATCAATTGATCAATACGAAACATTCAGAGTCTACATCAAATAACTGTCTCACAAATCATGTAAGATGTTACCAGGAGATTTTCACATGATCATCTTTTGACTTTAATCAAGAATAAAAGATGAACTTGGTTAAAGCGAAAGCTTACCAACACATATTTTCGAGAAATATGTAAGCGAGTTAAACTCAACTCGAAATATCAAATGTGTATAAAGTAAAGTCTATATAGCTATACGACTTTTGTCTCAATAGGAGATAGAATAGATAGACTTATGAGTGATAGACGAGTTCAAGCTCCACATACCTTTTGTTGATGAAGTTCCACAAGCTCCCCTTAATAGTTCTTCGTCTTCAATCGATGAACGCCGTGAAGTCTAAAGCTCAACTACACATTATATCCTAATCCGAGACATAGCTATAAGTAGACTAGAAATCAAGACTTATATTTTTGGCAACTAAACTTGGTAAACAAGTTTGAGATCGCAATGCTTGCTAGTTCGATCGAGCAGTGCTCTAATAGAAACTATATTAAATCAGACAAGAGCAGATTGTGTCTTAGAGGAAGAATTGGATTGGTTATTCAACTAAATAAATTTGATGAGAATAAAATATGCATTCAATTGGATGATACAGTAGTAGAGGAAAAAATTATTGAAGGTGAAAGTGTTCATTCAGTAGTACATGGACAGATGTTAGTAAAGTAGTAAATGTTAGTAAAGTTTTAAATGCAGATGTTAGTAAAGTTGCAGCTGCTATTAAGGTTGTTAATGCAAATATCAGTAAAGTTCTAAGGAATTGTGTTAGTAAAGTTGTTAGTAAAGGTGATTGTAGAGCTGTAAGGTTAAGTGCTCGTAGATCTGTAAGGTAAGGTATCAGTGTGTTTGTGGGTGAAAACCGTTTCTGCTGATTTCGGTAATTCCAGGTGTATGGATGAGAAACGAATCTAAACCCTAAAAAATGCACTTCACGGGAGTACTTTTGATTCGAGAGATCAATCTGTACAATCCTGGCCTAAACCAAGAAATGGCTGTTCCAGACTTGCTTCAGTCACAAAGTGAAGGAGAAGGGTTGGTCTTAGGGAGGGAAGCGAAGAGAGTGTTGAGACCAGAATCGTTGATTCTGAAGGTGTGGTTGTTTATGACTTGTATCTGAAAGTAGAACTGGCTAGCAGAATGGAAAGCTACTAGGTGATTTCTATATATTGTATTGTTACCGACCCAAACTTGTCGTTTGGTGAAAATAGGTGAAGCCTATTTATACAAGTCATATTGAAATGTACCATGGTCTCGTAAGAAGTGGAAACGATTGAGTGGTGGAAGAATAGAGTAACGTGTAACCGTCAGTCATTATGCTTCCATGATGAAGGAAGTGAATTCGTTTACACCGTTACTTTTTACCACCACTAATTGTCCTGCTTCATGACACTTTCTTGTAACGGGCGCATTGCACGCCGCACGCTGTACACCACAATACCAATACCTTGATGAGGATCCCCCAGTTTGTGAAATGTTTGAAGTCTCGAGTGTTTTCGTGGAAAACATGTAGCACTTTGCTACGTGTGGAAAGTCAAAGTCAAGGGACTTATGGTGGCCCCGGGAAAGCGTATAAAATTGAAGCGAAATAAAACGGGCCTACAGTAATACCGCAAGTGCACGGTCGTCGGTTGTAGCTCGTGCAAGTACGGGTCGATCCACAGAGACTGGGGGTGTTTGGAGGTTCTAACTATTTTGGGTTTCTAAATTGCTAATGGGCTTTGAGTACCAAAGGGTCTTGAATATCAATGGGATTTGAATAACTTTGAAGCTTTTGCTTTCACAATAAGAGCAAGGTGGGCTTTGATTAACTATGAAGCAGTTTGGGATTTTGGTCTTTTGAATTGCACTGGGCCTTGGGATAACAGTGACTGTGAATTGGGCTCAATGTCTTTTGATGTGAACTGGGCCTTAGCTTTTCACCTGGGCTTTGATTAAGTCCACAATGGACTGGACTTAACCTTTTTGGGTTTCTGAGTGATTTGAACTTTTTGGTGTAAACTTGAGCTGAGCCTGTTTGAGCTAACAGTTTGGGCCTTAGCTTGAGCTAGGCTTTTGAGCTTTAAACAGATTACAATGGGCTTTTGTAAAACAAGGTAATGAATGCAGTAACAAGAACAGGAGAAACAAATGAGAAGAAAGAGCAAATACTGGCAGTGAAGCTGTGATATTTACAAAGCAATGAAGATGGTAGTGAAATAAAGCAAAGAGAAAGAACCAAGGCCTAAGCCAAGGGCAATGGCAGGCAGTGCACTGATTTCAGTGCACAACAAGATGTGAAGTGCAAAAGCTAAATAAAACAGCAAGGAAAACTCAACTGAGCAATAAGAATAACAGAATTAGAGTTGCAAGTGACTGTAAAAACAGATTGTGAGCTAAGCTAAGGCTTTGAATCCACCCTTGTGTCCTAGCCAAGCAATGTGATCCTAGGTTGAATTGAAAATCCTATGCATACATCTAGAATAGGAGGAAAATCAGCTTGCTCACTGATATGCCCCTAGTATTGACTGTCTTTTGACAGCACAGTCAATCACAGGCATACCAGAGCACTAATTTCTTCCCATTGCACAAGCAAAACACTGCACTAAGGCTCTAACCTAGCATTCCACTACCTAACAGTGCACTAAAGCTTCATCTGAGCCTCAGCAGTGAGAACATGAGAGAACAGATAGAACAACACATAAATTGGAGAGACTGGCTAATCCAGTTCTCCCAAAACATCACATTAACAACAACAACAACAGGATATTAAAACAGGGAAAGGAATTAAACACATGAACATTACACAAAACAGAACATGAACATTACACAAAACAGAACATGAACATATGCAGAACATCAAAGTTCTGGACACTGGCTATTCCAGCATAAGCCTTTACATCACACCCACAGTCCCCTTTTTATACCCACAGACCCAATTTGGGTTTTCCCCCAAATTACAAAATTAGGGTTTGTAAAAATTACAAATTAACCTCACCTAATTCTCTGAATTCACTCAGTAGATCTCACCCACGCTTCCACTTCAAACATACAATCATTAAAACATAAAATCCCCAAAAATCTAAAATTAGGGTTTTATCAAAAATTGAATTAGCCCTTACCTAATCTCTGAAAACTCTTGAGTGTGTCGACCCATGCTTCCTTATGGTCTCCTGATGCTTCCCACACCTTTAATTGCGTTTCTAGCTCACTAATTTCATCAACCCCTAAAACTAGGGTTTCAGTGGGAAGAATAGGTTGAGGGGTTGATGTAATGAGTGGCTAGGGGATAGGAGAATGATGGAGTGTAGTGGTGGCGGTATAGGCAGAGCAGGTGGTGGTGATGGCGGTATAGGCAGAGCAGGTGGTGGTGATGGCGGACATGGGTTTTCTCTGCAGACGGTGAGGGAGGAGGTGGAGGAGAAGAGGTCGATGGATTTAGGTTTAGGGATTGTTTGTTTTGGGGTATAGATATTAGGTACTAGGGTGTTGTGCGGGATCATCAATTCGATGTCCAGCGACTCTGAGCTGCGGGATGCGAAGATGGTTGGTAGATCTAACGGTGAGATGAGAGATGAATCGCTGCGACCGTTGGATTTTGAAACACAACGAAGTCAACGGTGTTAGATGATGTTAGGTACTGTAGTGTAGATCGGGAGTATCTAATTTTGATGCACAGGCATAGAAGCGATCGTTGGATTCAACTACAGTCTAATCTGAAGGCTTGGAATTTAAGCGCTGTGGTGTTTTGCAGAGATTTCAGATTTTGATGCTCTACGAAGGAGCGACCGTAGGATTTCGATGTAGTCCCATCAACGGCTGATAATGGAGGCGGTTATGGATATAGAAAATGGGTTTGGGTAAGGGTTTTTGGCCTTGGGTATGCCAAGCCCATATCTTCTTTAAGAACAATTCTTCCTTCTTGAGCCCATTCCTAGCTTTTTGGACGTGCGCTCCATTCTTTGCGGCTTCCTTGCGTAATTCTTCCCGGCTTTTCACTACTTTTCTGCTCTTTTCGCTCCGCGACTCATCCGAACTTCATTTATTACCTAAAAATGCAAGATTAAGTAAGAAAAATATTTATTCTTGAAAACAATGAAAATACAGAATATGGGATAAAATGTAGAATTAATGCACAAAAGATGAGTTAATTGCCAACAAAAAGGGATAAATATATACAATATTTCGCACTCATCAAATACCCCCAAACCTGAATTTTACTTGTCCTCAAGTAAAACAAAACTAAGGAAATCCTAACTATACCACTGTCGCTGGTCTCTCGAATGCATTTAGCGTATGCACTAAGCCTTTTAAACCACTAAGTGTCCCTAGTGGACGATTTAAGTCTCGTGAAGGTTTGCTTAGAACGTACCTACAAAGTTCTAGGTCAAAATATAAGCTCAGATTCCATCAAATGTGACATGTGCAAGTCAGTTTAAGCTCACAGCAAAATGGAGATGTCAATCTAGCTATCAAAGGCACAATCCTAGCACTGATAACAAAAAAAGACATGTGATAAGAGTGTAAAGTGTATCTACACATGTGTAAAGAAAGATCTGAAGTTATGACTACTAATCACCAAGAGATAGTTTCTCAGGCTAAGAACCAAGGTCGAAATCTAGCTAGCTGTCCGGACTTTACGAGAATTGTGAATGAGTTGGAGGTATTTCACAATTACTCGCGTTGTACATCAATGGCATACACCCTCCTTGCTTATTACAATGAAAAAACAAAATGACTCTTTACATGACTCTTATTTACATTGACTACTCTCTTTTATTTTTGGAACAAGAGAGGATGGAATTGATAAATACTTGATTTTTTTGTATTTTTCTGATTTTTTTTTTTTTTTTGAATAAGGAAACACTTTTGATACAAATACAAAAGGAAACAAAAGATTACATGACACTTTGCAAGAGGTAGCCCTTTTTGATGCACCCAGTTAAATTCGATGGTTGTCTTTCTTAATGTAACCTCCACCTTCTATCCCAACCAACCAAAGAACAAGCTAGTCAAGTTTCGTTCAGTATTCTAAAGTGATTGGCAATCGTAACTTCCTATCAAACACCTTGAAGATCGAGGCTATACATGTATTGGTAGATCGTGCGCGTGCAAATTTCTTATCACTATGTGAATTGTGCTAGAATCAGGGTGCCTAAATATCTAGACTAAGACTCCTAATAATTACATATATGCACAAGTGTCAACATTTCAAGGTAAATGAGCTTTATTTTTATGATTTTTCATTTTTTAATTTTTTTTGAATTTTTTTCGATTTTTTCAAAAGAAGAAGGAGTTCGTTTTCAATTATGGCATATTATCAAAGTATCTACTTTTCACCCCCAAACCTAAACTAAACATTGTCCTCAATGTTTCAAAATATGAACAAAATTATAATACAACATATGAAGAGGATCATGTTGAGTATAGAAAAAGGAGAGAGAATACCCGATTTCGGCGAAAGCAAGATTAGAACTCCGTTATTCAAGGCAAGAATCCAACATATGTCAGCCGAGATCATATTGGATTAGCAAAATATATACAAAAGGAACAAAAAGGGTTTTAAGAAATTTTATCTACTGGATTATATACAAAAATTCACCATACACTAACAATCTAAAGAGTTGAGGATCAACCCAAAAGACAAAGTGTAGAGGTTTCAACAGCTTCACACAAATATAACAGGAAAGAAACGTAAGTGAAACTGTGAAACAAAATGAGCTACCCCCAAACCTGGATTTTTCAACGGATAAAATTTTGG
The DNA here is from genome assembly GCF_003573695.1 of Papaver somniferum. NCBI lineage: Eukaryota > Viridiplantae > Streptophyta > Magnoliopsida > Ranunculales > Papaveraceae > Papaver > Papaver somniferum. Next base: position 69,821,644 of record NC_039366.1, on the reverse strand, counting down.
AAACAAAATCTCGCAGTTTTGGGGGTTCATCATGCACAAGGTCTAGCTCGAAATGAACTGTGCTAGGGACGGGCAAACATGCTAATTCCAACTGTGGTTCCTCAAATGTATTATACTTAGAAGCAAAATAGTCCAAGAGGACTTGGGAAGCACACAGTTCCAAACCTAGGTTGGGCAATCTCAGAAAAATTGGTTTGACAATATCGGTACAAAGCAAATCTAGGTTGGATGGAAGGCCATCAGATTGTGACTCATGTAGGAAGATAGGCACATCATTATTAATCACATCAACATCTCCTAAGTCTTCTACACGTGTCACAACATGCTCACAATCATCAAACAAATTGGCAAGATCACAATCAGAGTCATCAACATCATCAACAAATTTATTCTCATGCATCGGCAAATCAGGAGAAATATCACAATGTGACCTAGGTAGAGAATCAAACACATCAAATATATTTTCATGCATATTAGTGTCTGCAGAAGATTCAACTATTCCTATGTCATGCTCATCTTCACAGAATAATTGTACGAATCCCATGTCAATATCAAAATCATATGAATTACAATGAGTATTAGAAAGAACAACATGCATGAAGGTCGAGGGCGAGAAGCCATATGTTTTTGAACCAACAGGTTCCACAATATTTTCATGTTCTTCTAACATATCATCATAATCATCATAATCATCATCATGGTAGCATGCATATTGGTCCTCATTAACAGTGGTGGTGTCATTAGTCGATTCATGTTCCTCTAAATTAGGTTCGTATTCAACATCATTTACATGAATGGGACTAGACACTTCATTAGGGACAACATACATTTCCTCATGAATTTCCTCCTTTTGTAGGTGAAGCAAAATCTGATCTAAATATACATGAATTCGTGATGTAGATCTATCATAGTCTTGCTTGCAGAGTCTTAAAGCTTCTGTGGTGGAGTCTGAATTCATGGGAGTACCAAATTCTTCATGTTCAAATTGTGGTGAATGGTACATGTGTGCATGGTCATTAGGGTTTACAAAATATTGATCGCAACCCTCAAAGGATTGATTATGGTCCCAATGACTACCATTCTCACAATTTATGGGCATTTCATACCTTGGATTTTCTCTAGATTGCCTAAAATTATGCAAAATATGACAATTCTCAACAGGGTGGTCTAAACTACCACATGCGGGACATGCATAGATTTCAGGTTGCCTAAGAAAATTAGATGTGACAGATTCCTCATGTGATTGCATTTCTAAAGCTGTGATTCGAGCTTCTATTTGATCCATAAGTGATGATTGTGTGAGTGAGGCTCTAGCAAAATGTTCATTTTCACGTTGCGATGAATGATGCATGTATGAATAGTTATTAGGGTTCATGTATTGAGGCTCGGGACTTTGAAAATGTCCATTATAATTCCTATAACTATTGACATCATGGAATGGGGGAGGATCACAATGTGAATTTGGTCCATATGCAAGTTCTCTAAGGGATTTGTTGTACTCCCCAACTGTAGAAAAAGATCTATTCATGATTGTCTCAAAAGCTAAGTAAAGAATGTACAAAGCTCAGAATTTGGTTTTTAAAGGGTTTGGATTTTTGGGAAAAATTTGGTTTTGGTGGGAGACATTTTTTTTTTTTTTTGGTTTTTTAAAATTTTGGGAGCAAGTTTGGTTTTAATGGGTTAAAGAAGAAAAAATTTGGTTGTTAAAATGGGAGCAAGTAAAATTTGGTTTTTTGAATGGGAGAAAAGTAAAAATTTTGGTTTTTTTTTTTTTTTTTTTTTTTAAAAAGAAAATAAAATTTGGTTTTTGAATGGGAGCAAGCCCACTGTTGGTTTTGTGTTTGCTTTGGCTCAGCTGGTTTGAAAACGTTTGGTGAAACTGAGTCCAAAATCTCGGCCTAGAATTTGGGTACTCGGCCCACTAACGAGTTAACCTAGCGTGATCGGTTACAAGCTCAGATGGGTTTAAAAACCCAGAATACAAAATAAAAGTCCAAATTAAACAAGCTCACAAAAATTAAATACAAGCCCACAAATTAAACAAACAAGCCCACAAAAATTAATTACAAACCCAACAGAAAATAAAAAGCCCAAAAATTGGCTTTAATATTACAAGCCCACAATTAAAAATTGGAAGCCCACAATTCGGGTTCTCTTAAATGGGTTACCTTTTAAGCACAACCCAGCTGCTCTGATATTGTTGCAAAAACCCAGTTGGGATTTGGTTCTTTTCCTTGGTGGCGTCCCAGCAGAGGAAAAACTGGTTCAGAACAGCAAGTCCAACAACAAATCAAGTGAAGCAGATGCAGATGCAAATGCTATGCAGTGAAATGCAAAAATAGCTAATAAAACTACTAGAGAAAACAACCCGAGTCCCCGGCAACGGCGCCAAAAACTTGGTGGGCCCGGGAAAGCGTATAAAATTGAAGCGAAATAAAACGGGCCTACAGTAATACCGCAAGTGCACGGTCGTCGGTTGTAGCTCGTGCAAGTACGGGTCGATCCACAGAGACTGGGGGTGTTTGGAGGTTCTAACTATTTTGGGTTTCTAAATTGCTAATGGGCTTTGAGTACCAAAGGGTCTTGAATATCAATGGGCTTTGAATAACTTTGAAGCTTTTGCTTTCACAATAAGAGCAAGGTGGGCTTTGATTAACTGTGAAGCATTTTGGGCTTTTGGTCTTTTGAATTGCACTGGGCCTTGGGCTAACAGTGACTGTGAATTGGGCTCAATGTCTTTTGATGTGAACTGGGCCATAGCTTTTCACCTGGGCTTTGATTAAGTCCACAGTGGACTGGACTTAACCTTTTTGGGTTTCTGAGTGATTTGAACTTTTTGGTGTAAACTTGAGCTGAGCCTGTTTGAGCTAACAGTTTGGGCCTTAGCTTGAGCTAGGCTTTTGAGCTTTAAACAGATTACAATGGGCTTTTGTAAAACAAGGTAATGAATGCAGTAACAAGAACAGGAGAAACAAATGAGAAGAAAGAGCAAATACTGGCAGTGAAGCTGTGATATTTACAAAGCAATGAAGATGGTAGTGAAATAAAGCAAAGAGAAAGAACCAAGGCCTAAGCCAAGGGCAATGGCAGGCAGTGCACTGATTTCAGTGCACAGCAAGATGTGAAGTGCAAAAGCTAAATAAAACAGCAAGGAAAACTCAACTGAGCAATAAGAATAACAGAATTAGAGTTGCAAGTGACTGTAAAAACAGATTGTGGGCTAAGCTAAGGCTTTGAATCCACCCTTGTGTCCTAGCCAAGCAATGTGATCCTAGGTTGAATTGAACATCCTATGCATACATCTAGAATAGGAGGAAAATCAGCTTGCTCACTGATATGCCCCTAGTATTGACTGTCTTTTGACAGCACAGTCAATCACAGGCATACCAGAGCACTAATTTCTTCCCATTGCACAAGCAAAACACTGCACTAAGGATCTAACCTAGCATTCCACTACCTAACAGTGCACTAAAGCTTCATCTGAGCCTCAGCAGTGAGAACATGAGAGAACAGATAGAAAAACACATAAATTGGAGAGACTGGCTAATCCAGTTCTCCCAAAACATCACATTAACAACAACAACAACAGGATATTAAAACAGGGAAAGGAATTAAACACATGAACATTACACAAAACAGAACATGAACATTACACAAAACAGAACATGAACATATGCAGAACATCAAAGTTCTGGACACTGGCTATTCCAGCATAAGCCTTTACATCACACCCACAGTCCCCTTTTTATACCCACAGACCCAATTTGGGTTTTCCCCCAAATTACAAAATTAGGGTTTGTAAAAATTACAAATTAACCTCACCTAATTCTCTGAATTCACTCAGTAGCTCTCACCCACGCTTCCACTTCAAACATACAATCATTAAAACATAAAATACCCAAAAATCTAAAATTAGGGTTTTATCAAAAATTGAATTAGCCCTTACCTAATCTCTGAAAACTCTTGAGTGTGTCGACCCATGCTTCCTTATGGTCTCCTGATGCTTCCCACACCTTTAATTGCGTTTCTAGCTCACTAATTTCATCAACCCCTAAAACTAGGGTTTCAGTGGGAAGAATAGGTTGAGGGGTTGATGTAATGAGTGGCTAGGGGATAGGAGAATGATGGAGTGTAGTGGTGGCGGTATAGGCAGAGCAGGTGGTGGTGATGGCGGTATAGGCAGAGCAGGTGGTGGTGATGGCGGACATGGGTTTTCTCTGCATACGGTGAGGGAGGAGGTGGAGGAGAAGAGGTCGATGGATTTAGGTTTAGGGATCGTTTGTTTTGGGGTATAGATATTAGGTACTAGGGTGTTGTGCGGGATCATCAATTCGATGTCCAGCGACTCTGAGCTGCGGGATGCGAAGATGGTTGGTAGATCTAACGGTGAGATGAGAGATGAATCGCTGCGACCGTTGGATTTTGAAACACAATGAAGTCAACGGTGTTAGATGATGTTAGGTACTGTAGTGTAGATCGGGAGTATCTAATTTTGTTGCACAGGCATAGAAGCGATCGTTGGATTCAACTACAGTCTAATCCGAAGGCTTGGAATTTAAGCGCTGTGGTGTTTTGCAGAGATTTCAGATTTTGATGCTCTACGAAGGAGCGACCGTAGGATTTCGATGTAGTCCCATCTAACGGCTGATAATGGAGGCGGTTATGGATATAGAAAATGGGTTTGGGTAAGGGTTTTGGGCCTTGGGTATGCCAAGCCCATATCTTCTTTAAGAACAATTCTTCCTTCTTGAGCCCATTCCTAGCTTTTTGGACGTGCGCTCCATTCTTTGCGGCTTCCTTGCGTAATTCTTCCCGGCTTTTCACTACTTTTCTGCTCTTTTCGCTCCGCGACTCATCCGAACTTCATTTATTACCTAAAAATGCAAGATTAAGTAAGAAAAATATTTATTCTTGAAAACAATGAAAATACAGAATATGGGATAAAATGTAGAATTAATGCACAAAAGATGAGTTAATTGCCAACAAAAAGGGATAAATATATACAATATTTGGCACTCATCAACTTACAGCAGGAAAATAACATGTAATGTTATTAGGCTCGTTTTGGCTGGTCGCCTAAAATTTGCCACAGGTTTGTCAGTTCGGTGGTGAACTTCAATGGCTGAGATCGCATTTCATGCAGGAGGGTAGTCGTTGATTATGGGTACCTTGTGTTGGCGCCTGTTAATGTCGCGGTGGCGTTTTGGTGTACGCCAGTGGCGATGTGGCATGGCTAGCATGGCTCGTGCATGCCAGTGTCACGGTGATGAAAGTGGCGCTTGGCGTAGCCATGGCCACTAGATTTAGGCAGCTGGTCGCCTAAAACTTGCCAGAAGTTTGTCAGTTTGGTGGCGAACTTGGATGGCTGAGATTGCATCTCATGAGGAAGGATGGCCATTGATTATGGCCACATTCTGTTGGCACCTGGTAATGGCATGGCCACGCCTGTGGCGTTGTAGCATGGAAAAACCTAGGATTTGGCGTCGTGGCCAAAGTTATGGTTTGGCAGCATGGCCAAGGCTAGGATTTGGCGTCGTGGCCAAAGTTAGGGCTTGGCGGCGTGGCCAAGGCTAGGGGTTTGGCGTCGTGTCCAAAGTTAGGGCTTGGCGGCATGGCCAAGTCTAGGATTTGGTGTCGTGGCCAAAGTTAGGGCTTGGCGGCATGGCTGTTGAAGAATAAACCAAGATACTATGAAGAAGACAGAAAGGATCAACAAGTGTTGTTGATACAAGTAGTATGGATCAACTATGAGAGTTGACAGAATGAGGTTGGATCAACTGGTACAGTTGACACGATGTGAATGGATCAACAAGTATTGTTGATACAGTGGTACGATATTTAGAAGTTTACTTGGGTTGCAAGTATTACTGGTTTTAAGAGTTTGTTTACGTGAGAATTGTCTAGAAGTTTCTTTGTTAGAATTTGATTATGTTAGGAAAGTCTTTTTACTTGAGAGTCAAGTTTGTTAGTCATATAAATAGGTTGTTGATCCATGAGTCGATATACATCAATTAAGAGAAGTTTGTTTGAGTTTAGTTCTGTGTTCTTTCATTATGTCTTTGATATCATATTTTCTACATCTGGTATCAGAGCACTGGTATTAGGTTCTAGGGCTGTGGGTATGAGAGTTTGAGTTAAAGAAGATGACGAGTTTAAGTTCGATTAAAGTACCAGTGTTTGAAGGTAAAAACTTTGAACATTGGAGATTGCAGATGGAGAATATTTTCACATACCAGGAGGTATGGGATATTGTGAAAGATGGTTATGCTGAACCAGCAGAAGGAGTAGTACTTGAAGGAGCTGCGCTAACTCTATTAACTGAAAACATAAAGAAGAATTTTAAAGCTACATATATTCTTCATCAGGGTATTCATGAATCTCTCATGGACATAGTTATCTATATTAAGCAAGTTAAAGCAGCATGGGATGATTTGATTAGCTATTACACAGGGTATGACAAGTTCAAGAAGGTTAGATTGCAAACCCTAAAGAGAAAGTATGAATTATTGCAGATGGAAAGTACTGAAACAATATCAGATTTTTTCTCAAAGACTTTGAATCTTGTCAATGAGATGAAGACTAATGGTGATACTGTAGAAGATTCAACAGTTGTTGAGAAGATATTAAGAAGTTTGCCTGAGAAATTTGAATCAAAGGTGACTGCTATAGAGGAACGCAACACAGTTTCAACTACGACTCTTAATGAGTTATTGGGTTCATTACAAGCTTATGAACAAAGATTGTTAGAGAAAACAGCAGCTACAAAACAAGTTGAAGAAGCACTTCAGAGTCAAGTTAGTTGGAGAAACAATCAAGGAAAATATAATGCTGGAAGTTCTCAAGGAGGATACAATAACGGAGGAAGATCAAATAATGGGAGTTATAGGAAGCCATTTGATAGATCAAAGATACAATGTTATATTTGTGGAGATTTTGGACACATTGCTAGTGAATGTCCAAAACCTAGAAAGACAATTGCTAATAACTATAAAACAAATTTCAAAGCTAATATTGCTGAAAGTCAAGAAGAAGAAGAAACAGAAGAGCAGAAGACTGAAAACATGTTAGTAGCATGTCATACAGCATAAGAACAACCTCAACTTAAGTGGTACTTGGATACAAGTTGCAGCAATCATATGTGTGGCAGAAAAGATTTGTTGGAAAGATTGGATGAGTCTGTAATATTCACAGTGAAGATTGGAAATAGTTCAACTATTCCAGTTATGGGAAAATGAAGAATAGGAATTGTTCTCAAGAATGGTTCTAAAGCATACATCATGGATGTATTTTATGTTTCAGGTTTACATCAAAACTTGCTAAGTATGAGTCAATTTTCTGAAAGAGGATATTCTATGAATGTTTACAATGATTTATGCTTCATCAGAGATAGAAGAAGAAGATTGATAGTAAGGGCAGAGATGACTAAAAACAGACTATTTCCTTTGAACATTCAACATCAAAAGGAAAGATGTTACAGTAGCAGTGTTCATAATGATACTTGGTTATAGCACAAGAGAATGGGACTTGTGAACTTTAACAGTTTGCAAAATTTAGCAAAGAATGAGATGGTGTCAGGATTACCTTTCATTCAAATTCCAGAGTCAAGATGTGAGAATTGTATCTTTGGCAAACAACATAGAGATCCATTTCCAGTTAACAAAGCAAGAAGAGCTGAACAACAGTTGGAGATCATTCATAGTGATTTGTATGGTCCTATAGAAGTTACACCACATGGAGGTAATAACTATTTTATTAATTTCATTGATGACTTTAGTAGGAAAGCATGGGTATATTTGCTTAAACAAAAGAGTGATGTTTTTCATGCTTTTAGAAGTTTCAAAGCATATGCTGAGAAACAAATTGGTAAAAAATCAAGATATTAAGAACTGATAGAGGGACAGAATATACAGTTGTTGATAGTTTCATGGAAGAACATGGTATTCTACATCAGCTAACATCAAGATATACACCTCAACAGAATGGTGTAGCTGAAAGAAAGAACATAACCATAATGGAGATGGCAAGAACTATAAGAAAAACAAAATATTTACCAAAGAATTTCTGGGGTTATGCAGTTGATACAGCAGTGTATCTACTTAACATATGTCCTACAAATAGTTTGAATAATAAGACACCAGAAGAAGCATGGAGAGGAGTAAGACCAAGTGTAAGACATCTGAGAATTTTTGGGTGCATTTCATATGTACATGTGCCAAAATAATTGAGAAAGAAGCTAGATGATAAGAGTGAAAAATGTATTCTTGTTGGTTACATTTCAGTGACTAAAGGATACAAGCTATATAACCCAGAAACCAGAAAGATAATTATAAATAGAGATGTGATATTTGATGAAGATTCACAATGGAATTGGAAAAATGGATCAACAATCAATGTTGATCCTCATAACAATGGATCAACAACGGATGTTGATCCTCATAATATTGGATCAACAAGGAATATTGATCCACCTTCTGCTGTCAGAACCGTTCCAATTATAGTTGAGGAAGAAGTGCAAGCTCAAGACAATGTTGAATAAAAACACGAATAAGCAAGAACTGAAGCAATAACACAACAAGAAAATACAAGACCAAGAAGAAAATATATCATACCTGCTAGGTTGAATGATTATGTTGTATCAAGAGATGATGAAGATACTGATGATGAAGTAATGAATTTTGCACTATTTGGAGATTGTGATCCTGTAGCTTATGAAGAAGCCTCTAAAAAACAAGGTTGGATTCAAGCCATGAATGAAGAATTGGAGTCAATTGAGAAGAATAATACTTGGGAACTAACAACACTTCCACCGGGTAAGAAACCTATTGGTGTTAAGTGGGTTTACAAAACAAAATACAAGTCAAATGGTGAAATAGAAAGACTGAAAGCAAGGTTAGTAGCTAAGGGTTATAGACAAAGAAAATGAGTTGATTATTCAGAAGTATTTGCACCAGTTGCAATACTTGATACAGTAAGGATGATCATTGATTTAGCTGCACAAAAGCATTGGAAGATATTTCAAATGGATGTGAAGTCGGCATTCTTAAATGGAGTATTGGAAGAAGAGGTTTATGTAGAGCAACCAGCTGGATACATTATGGAGGGGAAGGAGAATGAAGTATACAAGCTAAACAAAGCTTTGTATGGTTTGAAACAAGCACCAAGAGCTTGGTATACAAGAATAGATTCTTATTTTCTTGAGAAAGGATTTACAAGATGTCCACATGAGCATACTCTATATTTGAAAGATGATACTCTTGGAAATCATATTATAGTATGTTTGTATATGGATGATCTCATATTTACTGGAAATAGTTCTGAGATGATTAATGAATTCAGGGAGGATATGGTGAAGGAATTTGAAATGACAGATCTTGGTTTGATGTCATATTTTCTTTGTATTGAATTACAAAAAACTGGAAGAGGAATTTTTATTAATCAACAAAGGTATGCTGAAGGAATTTTGAAGCGTTTCAAGATGGATAATTGTAATCCAATTTTAACACCAGTAGAAGAGAGACTGAAGTTAACAAAAGATGGATCAGTAGAGCTTGTGAATTCAACAGAATTTAAAGGTCTTGTTGGATGTTTGAGATATTTGACTGCTACAAGACCTGATATCATGTATGCAGTTGGGTTGGTTAGTAGGTTCATGGAATCTACTAGACAATCACATTTACAAGCTGCAAAACGTATTCTGAAGTATGTAAAAGGAACAACAAGCATGGGAATCTTCTATACTGTTTCAGAAGAACCAAATTTGGTTGGTTTTACTGATAGTGATTAGGCTGGAGATACATAAGGAAGAAGAAGTACATCAGGTTATGGATTTCAGTTGGGAACTGGTTTTTTTTCTTGGTCATCTAAAGAAGCTACAACAGAAGCTGAGTATATAGCTGCTAGCAACTGTGCTACACAGGCTGTATGGTTAAGAATGATGCTGAAGTCATTGTTTCAAGAACAAACAACACCAATAATAATAGTTTGTGATACTAAGTCGACAATTTCACTAACTAAGAATCTCGTGCTTCATAGGAGAAGTAAACACATTGATATTAAGTATCATTACATCAGAGAGCTTTTCAGTAACAAGGAGATAGCTTTGGAGTTTGTTGAAAGTGAAGAACAAGTGGCTGATATTTTCACCAAGTTTTTGAAGTCTAACACTTTCATTTACTTGCGTGGAAAGCTATGAATGATTAGCAAAGAGTATCTTGGTTTAAGGAACGTTGTTGAAGAATAAACCAAGATAGAATGAAGAAGACAGAAGGGATCAACAAGTCTTGTTGATACAAGTAGTATGGATCAACTATGAGAGTTGACAGAATGAGGTTGGATCAACTGGTACAGTTAACACGATGCGAATGGATCAACAAGTATTGTTGATACAGTGGTACGGTATTTAGAAGTTTACTTGGGTTGCAAGTATTACTGGTTTTAAGAGTTTGTTTACGTGAGAATTGTCTAGAAGTTTTTTTGTTAGAATTTGATTATGTTAGGAAAGTCTTTTTACTTGAGAGTCAAGTTTGTTAGTCATATAAATAGGCTGTTGAGCCATGAGTCAATATACATCAATAAGAGAAGTTTGTTTGAGTTTAGTTCCGTGTTCTTTCATTAAGCCTTTGATATCAGATTTTCTACAATGGCCAAGGCTAGGATTTGGCGTCGTGGCCAAAGTTAGGGTTTGGCGGCATGGCTAAGGCTAGGATTTGGCGTCGTGTCCAAAGTTAGGGCTTGGCGGCACGGCCTAGGCTAGGATTTGGCGTCGTGGCCAAAGTCAGGGCTTGGCGGCGTGGTCAAGGCTAGGGTTTGGCGTCGTGGCCAAAGTTAGGGATTGGAGGCATGGCCAAGGCTAGGATTTGGCGTCGTGGCCAAAGTTAGGGATTGTCGGCATGGCCAAGTCTAGGATTTGGCACCGTGTCCAAAGTTAAGGCTTGACGGCGTGGACAAGGCTAGGGTTTGGCGTCGTGGCCAAAGTTAGGGATTGGCGGCATGGCCAAGGCTAGGATTTGGCGCCGTGGCCAAAGTTAGGGCTTGGCGGCATGGCCAAGGCTAGGATTTGGCTCTGTGAACAAAGTTAGGGCTTGGCGGCGTGGCCAAGTCTATGATTTGGCGCCGTGGACAAAGTTAGGGCTTGGCAGCATGGCCAAGGCTAGGATTTGGCGTCATGGCCAAAGTTAGGGCTTGGCGGCATGGCCAAGGCTAAAATGGCTCGTGGCATGTTGTGGACTATGACCAAAAATTTGGGTTTCAGCCAATAATACTGAAGCAAAAGTATTGTTTTGATCATGATATCCTAATTGGAATCCGTTATGGCATTGACCACGAACAGAAAGTGGATTAGCACGTAGTGGCACATTGGCGGCACATTGGCATGGTACTGCGGCAGAGTGGCATGTTGGCATGTCGATTAATATGTTGTTGTGACAGGGTGCGTTTGGCTTGCCAGTTAGTATGGTGGCGCGACAGGGTGCGTTTGGCCTTTAATGTATGGTGGCGAGTTTAGAGCGACTTGAATGGTCAAGAAAAGGGGCCGGCCAAACATAAGGCGCGACCATACCTCTAGTGCTCGTGGCGCATTTTAAGGTGACCTGATTGGTCGGTTGGAAGGAGAGGGGTCGGCCAAGCATGGGAGTGGCTACACTTCTGGTGTGAGTGTGGCGGATTTAGAGCGATCTGATTGGTCGATGGGAAATGGGGCCGGTTTAGGATGGGGCGTGTCCAATGGCAAGTGGCGCCAGCTGGCCTAAGGCATGGACACACCTCCCTTTGATGGTGCGGCTCCCTGTTTTCTGATTCTGGGCAAGGTTTTGCACCTACTAATCCATGGCGGATTAATTACCTAGTTTTCCTAAGCTTACTTTCGACAAGCAAGGTCTGATATACCGTGCAAGGCGCAAAAGTAATTGATTGAATTCTATGTTTTGACACAGAGTTCTTTAAGTTCATATCCAGAGAGAAACATGCTTTCTGATTGAATACCTTATGAAAAAGACCTTATCCTTGATATTTGGAAATTCATGCTACTCTGCTGCGAGTGAACACAAATTTTCATGCCATACCAACATTAAGGGTTCAGCCGGGGAACATAGCATAGAAAGCATTCAAAGAAACTTATATTAAGTGAATATATGCTAAGCGCCGAAATTTACAGAACATCTGGGATGGTTGGTACATGCGCCATTCTGGATAAATTTCATGTAAATATATTGAACGGCTCAATAAATATGCCAGTGGAGAGGTTAACATTCATGGCTCTGTTTCCTTACAAAGTGACATCACATCAGATGCAAGGTTTTACAATTTTAACCCTAAGCTAAAAACCACCATCAACATTAAGTCTTCTACTTAGCTCGGAACAGTGGCATTGTTGCGGGGTAAGCATGAGATGGTGACAGACAAGGATAAAATCGAAACGAAAATTCATGAAGAAATTGTCAGGAATATTTGGCTAATCTTTGTCAGGAGGCATGAAGAATCTGTGATCCTTGGATTGGCGGCTTTGCATAAATTCGGATTGGCCATGGGGTGTTGGCATCAGCGCTGCATCTTTGGCTACTGATCGGAAGAGATGGCACTGCAACTTGGTCCGCGGAACGAGCACTGGATGGCTAGGAAAGATGGCGTTGTTGGCTAGGTCAGTGGCGCTGCTGGCTACGGAGAGGTGAATGGCGCAGCTAGGTTGGAACCTTTGATGGCGCGGCTACCTTGGAATGGTGGATGGTGATGCTTTGGCTGGCTGTAGACCGGAGAAAATGGCGCTGCAACTTGGCCCGCGGAACGGGCGCTGGCTGGTTAGGTCACGGAACATGCGGATATGGCGCTTGACTTCAGTCCGTGGAATGGTGGAAACTGGATTCAGTCCGCGGAGTGATGGAAACTGGATTCAGTCCACGGAATGGTGGAAACTGGCTTCAGTCCGCGGAATGGTGGAAGCTGGCTTCAGTCCGCGGAATGGTGGAAGCTGGCTTCAGTCCGCGGAATGGTGAGAACTGGCTTCAGTCCGCGGAATGGTGGAAGATGGCTTCTGTCCTCGGAATGGTGGGAACTGGCTTCAGTCCGAGGAATGGTGAAAATAGCACTTGGAAGACTTGTCGGATGGATCACGGAATGCTGGAGCGTTGGCGCTAACTTAACCACGGAGTTCTGGATCCATGGAGAGTTGGCTTGACCACAGAGTGCTGGAGCCATGGAGCGTTGCAGGTTGAGTGACTGGTGTTCCTCGTTGTGGCACGCTGCTGGTTCGGTCATGTAGCGGAGGTATTGGCACACTACTTGTTCGGCTATGGATGGTGCGCCCAGTCATCTATTCCCGTTCATGGAGCAATAAGGAATCCTTATTCTGTTCAAACTCTAGAAACTGTGTTCGTATGAAAAGGGGTATTCACCCTCTTCTGTTTTTTGTTGTTCGTCCGGCTTCGTGCTTTCATCTGCAGTATCTGGCTCCTCTTCGTCATTTGTTAGCGGTGGTAGAGCGAGCATTAATGGCAACAAAGCAATATCCAATAGTTATAATCAGCAGCAAGGCGAGCCAGGAGAACTCAAAGTAGGTGCTCTCGCATGTATCCACCCAACAGTACCATCGATCTTCTCCAGAATGTGTAATAAAGTTTTAACTCCAGAAGAATGAGTATCTGAACTCTCCAGTGGATTTCAAAATTTACCAAACTCCATTGCACTCTTGGGATGGATGGATGAAATAATTTCAGGGATAATCTTGAAGATTGTGGTTGCATTGTTGGTTCATCTTTGACTTTAGGTTATTTGGTACCTAGACTTTCTGATTGTGGTGATGATATGTTGTGCATGCTTGTATGGTCGAAATCTTCCAGAGCCATTGGGTGAAATAGATGAGTTGAGAGACGTTCCGTTGCCGATGTGCTGCTATCAAGTCTTCAAGGAATTCGTTCCAAACGACATCCTTTGAACCATCTTCTGAATCTTAGACTATTGTAATGGGATGCGGTGAGCAGTCCCCAGTTATACTTCTGTTAGATCCAATGGCGTAGCCAGATATGTGAAAGTATCTCTGTGACATGCTTTTGGAGTCTTTGATGCACGTGTACGGCTTCATGTTGAGAAATTCTTGCAGCTCGTAAAACTTCGACAATGATGATGTTGAAATCGGGAATAACCTGGTTGAGGGCAGTGAAGGCATCCCATTCTGGTAGTCCCCATGTGTAATCATCGTGAGCCTATTTTCTCGTGGAAGATGTGCTTCTGCTGCATTCAGTGGTAAGGTGGTGACTGCGTTTAAGCTTCTAAACATGAAGGAGGCTTCAGTCCCCAGGTGTAGCCTACTTTAATTGCATCGCCTTGAATCCACTCCCATGGGATTTGATACAATCTTATCATACTCTCCTGGATGTGATGCCGGTATGCTTGGAATATCACATGGACGAAACATTCTGGATAACGAAGAGGTAGAAGTAAGAGACTTATGTCGTTAATCGTGGCTCCCTATGTCTCTTCAAAAAAAATATTTCAGCCGTGTCTCTAGAGTTATCTCATGAATGCTTGATTGTTTTCGGGGATGGACCGTGATGAGCAGTCCCCAGTCGCACTTCTCTTTGGTTACTGAAGTTGTTTTCTCTGAGTAGGCTTGGGAACCGCCGCGGACTCGTAAAGTGTTGCAGGCGCCTTCTAGACAGAGAGGTGATGATATTCTTATACTACCCCTTTGAAGGGTGGATGACCTTGTCGTGGCTATGACTTTTTGGTTGACCGTATCTTCTGAGCTTTGACAATCAAGGGATCCCGTGTAGAGCCTCAGTCCCCAAGTGTGTTTACATGTTTCTATCTTGTATGATCGGTGAGTTGACCACGATAAAGACATCATCTTGCATCCGTACTGGTGACTCTATTACTTCTTCCACGTGAAACTTTGTAGTGGTTGTTGCTATGGTAAAGCTATGGCTGGTATCGACAAACGAGCAGCAACAGTTCTTGGCAGCAGATGTGATCAGAAGAGAATACATCGTCGTGGGAACCAAAATAGGTTGGCTGGAATTGCATGGGCATCCATGGAAGAAAAGGGATCGTATGGATGCGTAAGCGAGTAAACTGTCCACGACCACGAGGTTTGGCGAGATGGATCAAAAAGTGACCACAACTACGATCCTTGGCTGGATGTGATCACGATCCTTGACAGGGAGGAGTGTGGTGGCTACGACACGATTCTTGGCAGGAAGAAGTGACGGATACGACACGATCTTTGGAAGGAAGGAGGCGTTGAAGCGGCTTCGGCTCCTGGAGAGGACGTTGAAACTTATGGAGCAGAACGCTGAAGCTTCGGATTCGGATCTGGGGGAGAACGTTGAAGCCTCGACTTCGGCTTCGGATCTTGGAGCAGCTTATGGAGAGAACGCTGAAGCGGAGCGGCTGCTGGAGCGAACGTTGAAGCGGAGCCACTTATGGAGAGGACGTTGAAGCGGAGCGACTTATGGAGAGAACGTTGAAGCGGCTCCTGGAGAGAAACGTCGAAGCGGCTCCTGGAGAGAACTCTAGTGAGGGCGCCATTAACCCTTGACTTCGAAAAACGAGTTGATACAATATGACATATGGGAAGACGGAGCACAAATAGTGCTGGTCGACAAGTCGTGTTTTTCTCCTCAGGGAAAGAATACGCTTCTTCTGTTTGATTTTCCCTTGAAACTCTCAGGGTCTTTACGGTTACAATGTTGAAGTCGGCGGCCGCATCGTGCTGTCAAACACGACATCCTTTAAGTGAACAATGGTTAGGATTCCCCAGTTCCATCTATCAATCATGCTTTCCAGGAGGGGTTGGGGTTTGGGAACGGCTTCCCTGGCTGGAAACAACTGCTTTTCTGATACATTGCGGTTGAGGGATGCAAATATGTCTTGACGCTGCGCCTTGGAGAAATACAGAACCTCACACAAATGTTTCGTCATAGACTGCACGATTTTTTGGACGGAGTCCCCAGAAATTATGCTGCTCCCGTTGGGAAGAGGGTCTCCGTGAACTCAAGAGGGTTGCTGATTTTTTTTGCCTCGATTTTGGAGAAGTCGTTCCTGATATTCACGTGTGATGAAATTGGATTGCTGATTCCTTTCTATTGGGCGTTCAGGAGCAACGCGAGCCTCTTCATCTATAAAGGCACGTCATGCTAAAGCGCTTGCGCCGGATGTTAAAAGTATTCCTTATCAGCTCCATCTGGGGTTGACATGACTCTTGTGGTAGCCGCTCGTTAGTGTCTTGAGGAAAATAGGTATGTCTTTCTGAGTTGTAGCCATGTATGTCTTAGCCTTACGAGAACCTTTGTCTTTCCTATGAAATCAACAATGGTAAGGGGAGGTTGGCATCCCCTGGCTCCTCCAGTCTCTCGTCCCGGTGGTGGAGTGGCGGCGGCTCTAGCGACAACTGGGGGTGTCACGCTTGAAGAAATATTGGGGGAGGCGGCAGCGGCTCTGGCTCTGGTGATCGGAGGTGTAACGCCTGAGGGAACGTTTCCTGCATCGCTGGTGTTGATCATAATGACAGGTGGTACATTGATGTCACTGGAAGGAATGTTGATACCAAGGATGTTCTCAGCGCCAGTGGCATCAGAATTTGTTGTTGACCCGGACCTAAGCTCTACCATCTTGAAATTGGGATTGAAAAAATAAAAATTGAAAATTGATATTGCAATCGAGAGATTAATCTCCCACTGTGGTCGCCACTTATTTGTGGGTGAAAACCGTTTATGCTGATTTCGGTAATTTGGGGTATGTGGATGAGAAACGAATCTAAACCCTAAACAATGCACTGCACGGGAGTACTTTTGATTCGAGAGATCAATCTGTACAATCCTGGCCTAAACCAAAAAATGGCCGTTCTAGGCTTGCTTTGGTCACAAAGTGAAGGAGAAGGGTTGGTATTAGGGAGAGAAGCGAAGAGAGTGTTGAGACCAGAATCGTTGATTCTGAAGGTGTGGTTGTTTATGACTTGTATCTGAAAGTAGAACTGGCTAGCAAAATGCAAAGCTACCAGGTGATTTCTAGATACTGTATTGTTACCGACCTGAACTTGTCGTTTGGTGAAAATAGGTGAAGTCTATTTATACAAGTCATATTGAAACGTACCCTGGTCTCGTAGGAAGTGGAAACGATTGAGTGGTGGAAGAATAGAGTAACGTGTAACCGTCAGTCATTATGCTTCCATGATGAAGGAAGTGAATTCGTTTACACCGTTATTTTTTACCACCACTAATTGTCCTGCTTCATGACACTTTCTTGTAACGGGCGCCTTGCACGCCGCACGCTGTAAACCGCCAGACCAATACCCTGATGAGCATCCCCCCGTTTGTGACATGTTTGATGTCTCGAGTATTTTCGTGGAAAACATGTAGCACTTTGCTACGTGTGGCAAGTCAAAGTCAAGGGACTTACCGCAGGAAAATAGCATGTAATGCCATTAGGATCGTTTTGGCTGGTCGCCTAAAACTTTCCACAGGTTTGTTAGTTCGGTGGTGAACTTCGATGGCTGAGATCGCATTTCATGCAGGAGGGTAGCCGTTGATTATAGATACCTTGTGTTGGCGCCTGATAATGGCGCAATAGCGTTGTGGTGTACGCCAGTGGCAATGTGGCATGGCTTGCGTGGCTCGTGCATGCCAGTGGAACGGTGATGCAAGTTGCGCCTAACGTAGACGTGGCCACTAGATTCAGTCAGTTGGTCGCCTGAAACTTGCCACAATTCTGTCAGTTCGGTGGCGAACTTGGATGGCTGAGATTGCATCTCATGAGGAAGGATGGCCATTGATTATGGCCACATTCTGTTGGCGTCTGGTAATGGCGTTGTGGCATGGCCGCGCCTGTGGCGTTGTGGCATGGCCGCGCCTGTGGCGTTGTAGCATGGCCAAATCTAGGATTTGGCCCCGTGGCCAAAGTTAGGGTTTGGCAGCATGTCCAAGGCTAGGATTTGTCGTTGTGGCCAAAGTTAGGGCTTGGCGGCGTGGCCAAGGCTAGGGTTTGGCGCGGTGGCCAAAGTTAGGGCTTGGCGGCATGGCGAAGGCTAGGATTTGGCGTCGTGACCAAAGTTAGGGTTTGGCGGCATGGCCAAGGCTAGGATTTGGCATCTTGGCCAAAGTTAGGGCTTGGCGGCGTGGCCTAGGCTAGGGTTTG
>NC_039366.1:69783349-69803209 GCF_003573695.1 Papaver somniferum | reverse complement strand
GCCAAAGTTAGGGCTTGGCGGCGTGGCCAAGGCTAGGGTTTGGCGTCGTGGCCAAAGTTAGGGCTTGGCGTCGTTGCCAAGTCTAGGATTTGGCGGCGTGGCCAAAGTTAGGGCTTGGCGGCATGGCCTAGGCTAGGGTTTGGCGGCGTGGCCAAAGTTAGGGCTTGACAGCATGGCCAAGGCTAGGATTTGACGTCGTGGCCAAAATTAGGGCTTGGCGGCATGGCCAAGGCTAGGATTTAGCGTCGTGGCCAAAGTTAGGGCTTGGCGGCATGCCCAAGGCTAAAATGGCTCGTGGAATGTTGTGGACTATGACCAAAAATTAGGGTTTCGACCAATGCTACTAAAGCAAAAGTCTTGTTTCGATCATGAAATCCTAATTGGAGTCCGTTATAGCATTGGCAACGAACATAAAGTGGATTAGCACGTAGTGACATCATTTGTGGCACATTGACATGTTACTGTGGCAGAGTGGCATGTTGGCATGTCGATTAATATGTTGTTGTGGCAGGGCGCGTTTGGATTGCCAGTTAGTATGGTGGCGCGTGATAGGTTTCTAAAACACCTTGATATTTATCTATTGTTTATGGTTTCTTTGCTAAGTTTTCTTGTAAATTATGTATCTTATGTTTGCTTTTGAGTGTTAGGTACTTTGGAGTCATTTGGAACAAAAGAAGAAGAAACAAGGCAAAAAGGTGCAAATGCCGTTGGAGGCAAAATTATGTCTCATTATTTGCTTTTATTTCTTCATCTCTGTCTGAAAAGCATGTCGGCTTTAGTGATGCAAATTTATGTCTGAAAAGCATGACTACTTTAATGATGAAGAGATATTGAAGAGAAGAAGTGAATCTGAGAAATAAGAGACGGTTGTTGTTGTTGGAGGAACTCGAAAGATGGAGAAAGCGTTCAACTGGAGCATAAAGGGCAAAATCATCATTCCGCAGGCGAGTGACATGGAAGTCGAGCCAAGTCAACAAAAGGATGTTTGTGTGTGCCTAGAATCATCTGGGTGCCCCTTATCCACTTCACTTGAGTGGGGTTAACCGGATTCATTTCATACACAAAACCTAAAAATATCAGACAATAATCATCTCCTCATAATTTTGTCGGTCTTCACTACACCTGAAATCGAGAGAGAAAGTGGAGGCACCTGGGAGTTGTAGATGCTGGTGAAATCAAGAGAAGAATTCAAGGAGATGATGACGAGAAGATTGCAGAGCAAAGAATTAGGGGTTGATGTGATTCAAAGGGTCAGTAAAGATTTGGGGATCTGTTGGTTCCTATCAAGAACAGAAACTCAAGGTTGCAGAAATCAGAGAGATTGGGTTGAAGAATTTGTGGTGTTTATATGGGTTCGATGGTTGGTTGATAGATATGGGTTGTTCTGGATCTGAATCGAAGAGAAGAAATTGATGCTGCTGAGTAAGAAGCTGATGCCGTGGATTAATGGGTATCTGTGATGATTCCCAGGGTTTGTCGAGATGAAGTTCTGATGAAGAAGAGATGAAACTGGACATGGGTTTAGTTCGAATTCCAGTATGCAGGTCAAGAGTTGTGTTGGTTGATGAATGGTTCGGAGGAGTTACAGCTGAACGTTGGTTTGTTAATTGAGTCAAGATTTGAGATGCTGCTGTATGAGATGATGTTATGCTGTGGATAACAAGAACATGGTGTTTGAAGCTAAGGTCTGTTACAGGGAAGAAGAGTTGCAGTCATTGTTGGTACTGTGATGGTGACTGAAGCTCAAGCAATGGAATAGCAGGAGCTGCTTTGCAGGAAATGATATTGAATTCGAAGTTGCGGCTTAACTGATGTCGCAGGTGGATATGAGATGGAACTGAGAAAGATGGAGCTGGTGTTTGCAATTGGAGACAGCTAGGTCGAGGAGTTATGTGATGATTGAGACAACAAAGATGATCTGAAATGGGTGTGATAGCTGCTACTGTGTGGTGGTACTGAGACTGATAGATAAGGATCTGATGTTGCTATTGAAGCATTACAGGTATTGAAGCTGCAAAGTGGAGCTACAGAGTGGTAACTGAAGTAAATTGGTGGTTCGAATTGGAGGAGAATGGGTCAAGTTCTGAGCTCAATTTCAGCTGAAATATGATGCTGCTTTTATCGAATCTGTGTGATTGTTTTACAGGGTTTGAAATGGAGTCTGGTGCTGTTGGTGGATGATTGCAGGTGTGTGTGCTGTGTATTGCAGTGCAGGTGATGGTAAGACTGCACGAAGAGGCTACAAGAAGTGATGTTGCAGGTGCCTTGGGAGTATGGCTCAATGAGTTGTGCAAGGAATTCTGAAGCTAATGGTGATGTTTGCGGCTGCAAGTTGAACAGTGTGGATGGAACTGAAGGGTATATGTGTTGCTTTGTGTGAAGCTACATAATTGTAGTTGTGGCTAAAGGAATTGGAGCTATAAAAGAGATGAAGGCAGCTACAGCAACGGACTTGCTTGTAATCACTGAACCAGTTCCGCAGGAAACAGCGCGAAAACGCAGTGACAATGGTGAGCTGGTGGTACTAGTTCCGGTTGTCGGATTTCGGCACTTGAAGCATGATTCATAATATTTCAGTGAATCATAAACGTAGAACGTGTCGAATGCAAGAGTTAGTTGCGGGATATATGAGTTCGGAGTCGCGCTTTTGGGTATGTTTTCGCAAGAACAGGGGATTGGCTTAAATGGTTTTTTTTTGTGAATTTATGAGGACTGCAGAGAGGTAGAGTTGAGATGCTGGAAGTATACAATTGCTTGGTGTAGTTTCTGATTATTCAGGTGGCCAGAGACAATTTTCCGGTGACAAATTCCAGCAACAGTGACCGGATTCCGGCCGGTGATCCCAGTTTCCCGGCGACCAGCTTTGGACAGAGATTTTCACATGGGTATTTCTACGCATGGGCTTGGCGGACTTCTATCTATTGGACCTTTGAAGACTTGACCTAAGAAGAAACATAAAAGGGAGGATTTCTACAACTTTGAGATCATGTATTTTTAACTTGGAGCTTTGGAGGAGAGCCGTATACTAGGTTTTGCTTATTGTTTCATCTTCTTTATTTTAATATTATGATGATGAACTCCATTATTATGAGTAACTAAAACCTTTCGTTGATTAGGGCGATTTCAATGCCCGGAGTATGAATCTATAATTGATATGAAATAACTCGTTTTCTCTCCATTGTTTTCGTTATTGTTTGATTTCTACTATGCCAATAGTGTTTATGGATTATTTTGTTGATTGTTTAAGTTCGAAATTAAATAGTTGATTTGATAATCCTATTGCTAGTTTTGAATTCTTCGACCCGTAATTGTCTAGAAAGATAAACACAAATAGTAATATATGGGTATTGATGATGGGACTTTGTTAAGTACCCATATGTAGAAATTGACACTAGTAGATAATTCAAGCTTTTGAATTTATCACTAGGAGCAACCTTATCTCACAAAACTTAGAGCATTTGTTTAAGTCACACCTAGTAAGCGTACCTCTAGGAAACTTGACAAGTAGAATCCGGTAGTCGAGCGCTTCCGTATCCGGTGAGCTTAGGAGATAATAACGGGATAGTTGAGCGTACTAATTATCCTAGGGTTGTTACTAACAAGATAATGTGAAAAACGTAGTTATATATCAATCTGGTTTATGTTCCGTGGTCTAGAATGAATCCTTAATCAATTCCATCTCATATTTGAATACAACTTGGTGATTTTCAGAATTTCTAGAACAAAAATCTTCTTTGCTAGGAATATTTACATAACAACTTTTGCTTCATACCTCCCTTGGGACGAATCTGCTTTCATTATACTACTTGCTAGTGTAAAGAATAGTAGAGAAATATTATTTGCGAGTTAACACTTCGTCAGCGCGGCAGGGTGCGTTTGGCCTTTAATGTATGGTGGCGAGTTTAGAGCGACTTGACTGGTCAAGAAAAAGGGTCGGCCAAACATAAGGCGCGGCCACACCTCTAGTGCTCGTTGCGCATTTTAAAGTGACCTGATTGGTCGGTAGGAAGGAGAGGGGCCGGCCAAGCATGGGCGTGGCTACACTTCTGGTGTGAGTGTGGCGGCTTTAGAGCGACCTGATTGGTCGATGGGAAATGGGGCCGGTTTAGGATGGGGCGTGGCCAATAGCAAGTGGCACCAGCTGTCCTAAGGCATGGCCACGCCTCCCTTTGCTACCGTGGCTCCCTGTTTTCTGATTCTGCGCAAGGTTTTGCACCTATTAATCCATGGCGGATTAATTACCTAGTTTGCCAAGGCTTAGTTTCGACAAACAAGGTCCGGTATACTGCGCAAGGCGCAAAAGTAATTGATTGAATTCTATGTGTTGACACAGAGTTCTTTAAGTTCATAGCCAGAGAGTAGCATGCTTTCTGATTGAATACCTTATGCAAAAGACCTTATCCTTGATATTTTGAAATTCGTGCTACTCTGCTGCGAGTGAACAAAAATTTTCATGCCATACCAACATTAAGGGTTCAGCCGAGGAACATAGCATAGAAAGCATTTAAAGAAACTTATATTAAGTGAATATAGGCCAAGCGCCGAAATTTACAGAACATCTGGGATGGTTGCTACATGCGCCAGTCTAGATAAATTTCGTGTAAATATATTGAACGGCTCAATAAATATGCCAGTGGAGAGGTTAACACTCATGGCTCCGTTTTCTTACAGAGTGACGTCACATCAGATGCAAGGTTTTACAATTTTAACCCTAAGCTAAAAACCACCATCAACACAGTGAAGATGTGAATGTTGGTCAGGTACATGAAAAGGAAGTTAATGGAGATGTAGTTGGTGAAGTAGATGAAGTTGTAAATGCAGGTCAGGAAGGAGAAGGTGTAATTGTTGGTCGAGTACATGATAAGGAAGCTAATGAAGTTGTATTTGGTGAAGTAGATGAAGTTATAAATGCTCAGGTGACAGGGTCAGTTAATGTATATGATGATGCAGATGGTCTAAGTGAACTTGGTGGTCCTAGTCAAATTGAGGGAGTTACTCAGGCTAGAGATACACCAGACATTAATAATTGTCATCCTGAAGAAGGTTGTCATTCTGACTATAATGAGGAACCTGAGGAAGAGGACTTTTCAGATGAGGTGGAAATTGAAGATGATTTGCAAGAACAGATCAAGAAAGTGTTAAGGTCAACAGAGGAGTACAAGGAATATGTAAAAACCAGTGAAAGGGTGTATGAAGAAGAAGAACTAAATAGATGGAATACCGATACCACCATCTTGGAAAAGTGTTGGATAAGACAAGAATGGGATACTTATGAACATTGTAAGGACTACATCAAAGATTAATAGATCTTCCAGAATTATGACATAAAGCAATTGAAAAATACCCATTTTAAACAGTCATATGAATGTGCGCACCAAGACTCTCAAGGTTGTCAGTGGTAGATATATTGCTCAACTTTTAACAAGGTCAGTTTTAAGTGTAAAAGTGGATTTTTTGAGCACACTTGTGACACTACTCATTGGATAATAAATCCCATTGTAAAAGCAAGGTATTATCAACAGTTTCACTTTTTTCTTTTTATGTTTAACTTTTACTTTTCACTCTTAACTTTTCTTGATTTGTTTTTCACTTCATCTTTTGTCCTTTACCTTAACTTCATATAATTATTTTTTTTGTATTGCAGGTGGGTGTATAGAATGATGTTGCAGAAGTTTAAAGCTCATCCAAACTACAAACCTAAGAACTTCAAGGATAAAATCAAGTTGGCACATGCAGTGGAGATATCATACATGACTGCATGTCATGCTAGACATCTCTGTATTGAGAGGATGTTGGGTAATTTTGAAGAGAGCTACAATTTCTTATTTGAGTTATGCAAGCAACTTTTGAAGAAAAATCCTGGCAGTGTTGCTAATTGTAATTGGGATGAATCTTGTAAATTCTTGAACTGTTGTATCGCTTACAAGTGTAGTATAGATGGTTTTGTAAATGGTGGTCGGCCTTTGTTAGGGTTCGATGGTGCTCATCTGAACGGAAAGTACGGTGGAGTAATACTAGCTATCACTGGTTTGGATGGAAACAATGGATTATTTCCAATAAATATATACTTGTGTAGGTATGAGACCAAAGAGAATTGGATAGACTTTCTAAGAATTATGGCACCATATTTGAAGCACCACAAAAGGGCCTTAACCTTCATTTATTATAGACAAAAGGGACTCAAAGCTGGTGTTGGTGTGAATTTATTATAGGTATTGCTTTAGGCATACATGGAAGAACATGAAAAAGTTTCATCCAGGACAACGCTTAGAGAGTTTGGATTGGAATGCAGCCAAGTCATATACCAAAACTGAATTTGAAGGTTATATGGAGAGAATGGGAGAGGCAAAGGAGGGCGCAAAGCTGTATTTGGAGAAGGAAGAGATTGAGAATTGGGCTAGAATCTACTTCGATTTCTCATGAAAGTGTGAGCACATC
The DNA here is from genome assembly GCF_003573695.1 of Papaver somniferum. Lineage (NCBI taxonomy): Eukaryota > Viridiplantae > Streptophyta > Magnoliopsida > Ranunculales > Papaveraceae > Papaver > Papaver somniferum. The sequence goes on along the minus strand of NC_039366.1, from coordinate 69,796,771 downwards.
ACTAGAAACTTCAGTGAAGCTTTCAATTCTTAGATTTTGGACATTAGGAGTCTTCTAGTATGCAAGTTGTTACAGAAGTTTCACTTCATGATGATGAGGTTAATGTTTGATAGGAAAAAAAAGGGTGAAGGTTATGCTGTTGGAGGTGTTGTGCCAAGGGCAGAGAAGATATACAAGGAAAACAGAGAGAAGGCACATTTTTACAATAGAATTCCCTCTACTCAGCATGAATGGTCTGTTATAGATGCACATGGAAACAAGTGGAATGTTCATTTTCTAGAGCATACCTGTGATTGCAACTATTGGCAAGTGACGGGAATTCCTTGTCCACATGCTATACAAGCATCTTTCTACAACAAGCATGCTGACTAGAAAAAGTTGCTATAGATTGCAATATACTGGTTTTGCTGGAACAATGTTGGACCAGAAAAGTTGGCCTAAGCCTGAGGTAAGCTTTTACTATCAACTATATTGCATATTATTAATTTTATGGTAACATGATATAATGCATATTGTTATTGTAATTATAACCTAATACAACTTATTGTTATTGTAGCCTAATGATCAAATAGTGGTGGTCAAGGTTCTTGCACCACCCTATACAAGGCCTCTTGGTAGGCCCAGACAACAAAGGAGAATGGATGCTGATGAGGGTGGAAATAGCAAATTCACAAAACAATGTGGGAAATGCGGTGAAACTGGACATTATAGATCAACTTGTAAAGGTTTAACAGCTGAACAAGTTGCTGAGAGAAGAGGGGGTAAGTAAATACTTCTTTTCTTCTATATTTTCATTATTGTATACTTGTAACGGTATGACAGCTGAAAAACTAAGTTTGTATGTCAAAGTGGTTTTTTCTATATTTGCATTATTGTAGGATTGTCTTAACTATTGTTTCTTTTTCTATGTAGTGTCTACTGACTTTGTAGCTCCACATAGGAGGAGGACAGCTGTTAGAGACTTTGAAAGGTATGTGCCTCCACCTCCTAGTGAACCAAGAACCACAGTTGCTGAAGACTTTGCAAGGACTGAACCAGGAACAGTTGGTCCAACTGCTAATAGATGTGGAAGAAGAGGAGGTACTAGAGGTGGCCGAACCGTTGTCATTTTATTTACATTCAAGGATGTGTTTTTTTGATCAAAAACATGACTTTTATTCATTAGAAAACAACTACATATGAAACTGTCACTATAGATAATAGTTGATTTTAGTCGTTGGATCAGTTTATTAATAACCATTGGATCAAAATGGCTGGATGACACGTTTTTCTAACAATCACGTGCGTCACATGCTGACGGTGATCTGAGACCGTTAAGTAATTAATTGTTTATTATTAATTTTAATCATTTAAGTAACAGAACGTTAAGTCATCGACTTGACTTGACACTCTTTAACTAGTCAAGGTACCAAGCCTTAATAATTGAAATGTTGGGTACCAAAGCAATGTGTTGGACATTTGATGGGTACCAAACGTTAAATATCCCAAAAGAAAATTAAAACCTAAATCATTTAGTATTCCCCTTCATTCTTCAACTGCCGACCGCACCTCTCTTTTTCTCATTTTCTTCTTCTTATACTCTTCTTCCATATCTTTTTCATTTTATCATCAATCAATTGATGGGTCCAAAAAAAATTCCGTCGATTATAGGTTTTAGATCAAAATTAGGGTTATATAGTCACAATCGACACAGGTATAAGTTCGAAGACAACACCGACTGGTATAGTCGGTATTGATTTGTTGATGAAACCAAAAACGATTGTGTTAGTCGGCATATCTTATAGGTTGAATGCAAGACCGACTGTGTTAATTGGCATTGAGGGTTGTTGCATTATCTATGCCTGTTGTTGGTAATACCAATGCCGACTGTTTTTGTGGCAATGTCGAATTTGATATACTGCAATGTCGACTCCTTTGTTGATTCAATGCCGATTTTAAGATTGACTTAGAGTTTGAGTTAGGGTATGAGTTGGCTAGAATCTCTCGTATTAAAAAAATCTCCAAAATTCTTTCTTATTCTTCATCTTCTACTCTCTTTATTCTATAACTAACACTTAAAAATATAAAGTCTAAATCTAAAGTTTAATTTGAACACACTCGAGGAATACTCAAGGGTGATTTAGACATTACCCAAAAAAAATTGGATAAAGAGTTTTTCAAATTACTTTATAATATTTATTTTATTTTATTTTTTATTATTCTCCAATTTGTGGTAGTATTCCAATTGTGGGTTCATCTTTAAGTTTCACTTTATAAACCCACTTACAACCTAGTACATCATAACTAGGATCATTAGGTACATAAGATCAAGTTTCATTACCAATTAGAGCAGTTACTTCATTTTTCACAACATTTTGCCATTTTGGATCTTTGAAAACTGTGTTAAAAGTTTTGTGTTCACTAGTTGAAACAATATTGGCAGTAATTGTAAAGGGACCTAATCATACAATGAGAATTTTTTTTTTTTTTGAGAGAGTTGTTTCTCCGGTGGCATCCCACTCTTTGCTGTAGTGATAATAGTATATGTCAAAGTATCAGGACTCTCAGCTGAAGTATGAGAAGTAGAAGAAGTAGCAGCACATGCAATTGAAGAAGTATCAGAAGTATCAATTGAAGATGTAGTATAAATCCGAGAAGTAGAAGCGGCAGTAGTTGAAGTAGAAGAAGTACTAAGTTCTGCAGAAGTAGGATCTCGTGTTAGGGTAACTCATCATGAATTCTGGGTATAACTCATCTCTAAAATCGGTCTACAAGTTGAGGGAACTCACAGATTTATAAACTACTCAATTCTATACCATTTAATAAATGTGTGATTAAGGTCCTAACACTCGCCTATACTTGTAAGTTTCAGTCAGTGATTTTTTTTTGGGAAAGCAACTCTAGCTCGAGTTCCAGTATCTAATCTCAAAGATGAAAGTCAAGCTCCTGATTAAAGGGTCATGATTAAGAAACAAATGGAAGCAGAACGTAGAGGCTCCACACTTTGAATTTTTTTAACCCAATGTAAGAATCTCCACACTTTGAAACTCCCTTTGCTTGATGTTGTCTTGTAGAGAAACCCTTAATGATTCAATCGACCTAATTATTCTTCCCGGCATCAAAATCGAAATCCCCAAAAATTGTTCCAAAAAAAAAAAATACTCAATCAATAGACCCTAATCTCTGTCATATATAAAACTATGTTTACCATTTTTTATGTAAAAATTCTAGAATTTATTTGTAGTTACAAACGTAACTTAGAACAAAAGAAATTGGTATGGTGTAAAGATTTTAAGGTGCAGCTCGGTTAACCGATTACAAACTCGAATAGATAAAGTGTCTCAAACAGGTTGTTCCTCAACAGATTTCAAATCATCTCTATGAATTTATCTTGGAAGATGCTAATATGGTTCACAGACATTGGTATATTGATGTTATTATTAGTGGTGGTAGTAGTTTTAAAAAATTAATTTTTTGAAATTTAGTTGTTTGTGTAAATGCTTAACATGATATCACAATTTGAATTTATTTTGTTTTGGTTTTTTCATGAACTAATTTTTTTAATTTCAACTTCTTGATTAGAAGTTGGGTGTACCCTGCATATACCAATTGGGTGTACTCAGATTAGCAGTTGGGTGTACTCAGATTGGTTGGTGGGGTGTACTCATTCCAGGAGTTGGCTAATAGTATGACGGCAGCTGTCACTTAGAAATTAGTCAAAATTAGGGACAGATGGAGCACTGGGGTTGGTTAATTCCGATCGGAGTTATTCTCCTCCTTCTTTATTATCTGTAAGAACGTTTTTGTGTAAGTCAAGTTTTGGATGAATGAAATAGTTGAGGCTGCTTAGGCAGATTGTTACCATTTTTCACATTAATTCAATTCAAGTTCAGTAACCTGATTATTGATAGTACTAAGTATAGTACAATTGGTATTCAAAGCTGTTCTTTCCCTACCCACGCATCCAAATTAGCTCAATTTTTTTTTCTCACCATGGTTGCTCTAACTTGTAAAGAGCTTACGGAGACAACTACTAAGTTACAGCTTCAAATCGATAACATCAATCTCTAACTAGAATCGAAGCTTTCCACAGATGATTTCGCCACCAAACTGCAAGCTGGCCTGGATTCATAGATGTTGTCCCTCAAATCGATGCTTAAATATGAGTTAGCAGATATCTTTTCCACAAGGGATTCCCATCAGGGTGAATTTAGTGGATCTCCTGGTCCTAATCGCCAAATTGGGAACCCCATTCACATTCAATAAGGTGGCCGTAATTACAATCATCATCGTCTTCCCAAGATGGATTTTCCACGTTTCGATGGCGATAATCCAAAAGGATGGCTTAATAAATGTGAGTATTACTTTCAGATGCATGATATTGCTGAATTTAACAAAGCCAGAATGGCTGCTATGCACTTTGATGGAAAAGCTAGTAAATGGTTTGAGAATTTTCGATTAAATCGACCACATATCTCTTGGAAAGACTTGAGTCAGAATGTTTGTCTTCGTTTTGAAAATCCTGCTCATGAAAACATTGTGGGTATGTTCAATAAATTGTCACAAATTACAACCGTGGATGCATATTTTGAGGAGTTTGAGCATTTGAAGGCCTTACTATTAAGCAAGCATAACATCTTTACTGAGGAGTATTTCATTAGCAGTTTTATTGGTGGGTTAAAGGAGGAGTTAAGAGAGACAGTACTTATGTTTGGTCCTACTACGTTTTTGACAACTTTTTCTCTAGCTAGAATGCAAGAGAAAACATCATCTCTTCAACAAAAGTCTGTCAAACCTGCTCCCAGAGCTTATTATACTTCCTTTTCCACCACTAGACACTTTACCCCATAAAATCCAGTTGCACCTGTTTCTTCCAACCAATCATCTTCATCCACTTCAAACTCATTACCAAAAAAATACACATCTATTCATATTAAAAGACTCACCTCTGACCAAATGCAGGCTAGGAAAGCCAGAGGTCTGTGTTATAATTGTGATGAAGTTTATAAAAGAGGTCATGTCTGTAAACAACAACATCTTTGATTAATGATTGGAGCTGAGAGTGAAGACAGTCCTCTAGATACAGCATAATCTACTCATCTTGAAGAAGATGACTCACCTATGGAGAGTGACATGGAGATTTCCCTTCATGCCTTGACAGGTAATAATTCTGGTGAAACTATTAGAATCCCTGGTCTTATTAACAAGAGAACTATTTCAGTGCTTATAGATACTGGTAGCACACATAGTTTCATTTATAGTGACATTGCTAGGCAACTCAACTGTACCATTGAGCCAACTGCTAGCATGATAGTCACTGTGGCTAATGGTGATAGAATTGTCAGTAATGAAATTTTCTCAAACTTAAATTGATATATGCACAACCACAAGTTTTCTGGTAGTTTAAGACTCTTACCACTTGGTGGCTGTGATTTGGTCTTGGGAGCTGATTGGCTGAAGCAATTGGGAGATGTGATTTTTAACTTCTCCAAGTTGAGTATTTCTTTTAGACATAATGGGAATAAGATTACACTTACTGGTACTCAAGATAGAGCTTCTTGCAGTATGATGAGTGGCAATGAAGCTACAAGATTTTTCAAAAAACACACTCATGGCCTGATAGGCCACCTATTTTGCATCTCCACTTCAGCAACACCTACTCCACCACCACCTCCACCTCCAATTTCAGAATTACTTACTCAATATTCTGATGTTTTATCTGAGCCAAAATCCCTTCCACCACAGAGAAACCTAGACCACTCCATTCCTCTTAAACAAAATTTTGAACTAGTTAACATGAGACCTTATAAGTGTCCCTATCTTCAGAAGTTAGTGGTGGAACAACTAGTTCAAGATATGCTTCAGTCTGTCATTATTCAAAGAAGTCACAGTCCTTTTGCAGTTCCTATACTTTTGGTCAAAAAGAAGGACAACACTTGGAGATTTTGTATTGATTATAGGAAGCTTAAAAACATCACAGTCAAGGAAAAATTTCCAATTCCAATCATAGAGGAGTTTCTTGATGAATTACATGGTAAGAATTTTTTTTTCTAAAATTGATTTAAGAGCTAGGTATCATCAAATCAGGTCACTTCTGCTGACATATACAAGACTGCATTTAGAACTCACCATGGCCACTTTGAATTCAAGGTGATGCCATTTGGACTTACAAATGCACCTGCTACATTCCAAGCTCTTATGAATGACATATTTCAAGACCATTTAAGGAAATTCATCTTGGTATTCTTTGATGATATCCTTGTGTATAGTTCTTCATTGGAGGAGCACCTACTACACTTGCAACTCACACTGGATATTTTGAGAAAACATTAGTTGTTTCCTAACTTTAGAAAGTGTTGCTTTAGCCAACAAGATATTGAGTATTTGGGACACATAATTACTGCATATGGAGTTAAAGATGACCCTGCAAAAAATTCTGCTATGCTCACTTGGCCATTTCCTCACACACTTAAGGAGCTAAGAGGATTCTTGGGTCTCACTAGTTATTACAGGAAATTTGTAAAGAATTATGGCCTCATAAGCAGACCCATCGCTGACTTACTCAAGAAGAATGCCTTCCTTTGGTCCTCTGCAGCCACATCAGCTTTCCAACAGCTCAAAGCAGCCATGACCTCTACTCCTATTTTAGCTCTACCCAATTTTAGCAAGACATTTTTTGTTGAGACCGATGCTTGTGATACTGGTCTTGGTATTGTTCTGCTACAAGAAGGAAAACCACTGGCTTTCTACAGTAAACCTCTGGGACCAAAATCAGCTGCTATGTCCACTTATGAAAAGGAACTCCTCTCTATTGTTCAAGTTGTCACCAGATGGAGACAATATCTTCAAGGAAACCACTTCATTATTCATTGACCACCAGAGCATCAAGTATTTTTTAGAGCAGAAAATTTCTTTTAATTTACAACAGAATTGGTTAATGAAGCTTATGGGCTTTGATTATGAAATTAGATATAAGAAGGGTTCTGAAAATACTGTTGCTGATGATCTCTCAAGAAGACCTTCTGAGATTGGTACTTGCCAGAGTATATCCATTTCAAAACCAGCTTGGTCTCAAGAAATTATTGATAGCTACTCTTCTGATGCAAAAGTACATGCTCTCATTGCACAGCTTGCACTCCATCCAACTACTCTTCCCAAATACTGCTATACTGATGGTGTTTTGAGATTTAAGTCAATAATCCATGTGGGTTCCTCATAAGATGTTAAGGCAAAAATTTTGGATTGCATTCACACTTCTGCAGCTGGTGGCCATTCTGGTATTCAAGCCACTTACATGGGAGCTAAATCCACATTCTTTTGGCCTACACTGAAGAAGGACATCCTACAGTTTGTCTCAGTTTGTGATGTCTGCCAGAGAAATAAGGGTGACCGCAATTTTCCAGCTGGCTTGTTGCAACCCCTTCCAATCCCTGAACATCTTGACAACACATCTCTATGGACTTCATAGAGGGATTTCCAATGAGTGACAGGAAGTCAGTTATACTAGTGGTGGTGGACAGACTAACAAAATATGCACATTTCATTGGCTTGCATCATCCTTACACTGCTGCTTCTGTGGCAAGAGAGTTCATTGCTCAAGTTTACAAACTACATGGTTTGCCTGCTTCTATTGTGTCTGACAGAGACAAAATTTTCACAATCCACTTTTGGCAAGATTTATTCAAGGCTCTTGGTACATAGTTACACCTCATCACTGCTTACCATCCACAAACTAATGGCCAGACTGATAGGGTGAATCAATGTTTGGAAAATTATCTCAGGTGCATGTGTGGGCATCAACCAAAGAAGTGGCATCACTGGCTACCTCTTGCAGAATGGTGGTACAACACCAACTACCACACCAGCCTCAAGGTCAGCCCATTTACAACTCTTTATGGTTACAACCCTCCTCACTTAGCTTTTCCTTCTACTTCTACCACTTCTATTGATACCATTGAGGAGTATTTGAAGCAAAGAACTGCTATGCTGGAATTACTGAAAGACTCCCTCCACAAGTCTCAAGAGAGATTAAAGCTCTATGCAGACAAGTCTAGAGTGGATAGAAGTTTTGTTGTGGGTGATAGAGTTTACTTGAAACTTCAACCTTACAGACAAGCTTCCTTAGCATTGAGAAGGAATTTAAAGCTTGCAGCCAAATACTATGGACCATTCACTGTACTTCAAAAAATTGGTAGTGTAGCCTACAAGTTGTTGTTACTTGCTGAAGCAAGGATACACCCTGTTTTTCATGTCTCCCAACTCAAGAAACAGATTGGTGTTCAACATCTCATCTCCCCAACCCTTCCAGTCATCAACAGTGAAGGACAAATGCTTGTCATCCCTGCAGCTGCACTGGATTCCAGAGTCATTATTAGAAATGGTGTCTCAGTTCCTCAACTGCTTATCCAATGGACCAATGCCTCAGCAGCAGATTCCACTTGGGAGGATGTTGGCAACATCAAAAGTCATTTTCCAAAATTCAATCCTTGAGGACAAGGATTTGGTACAGGGGAGGGTATTTGTCATATACCTTCATATGACTGTGGTCTGCCCTGAGTAATTCAGTTGAGTGTACTCAGATTAGCAGTTGGGTGTACTCAGATTGGTTGGTGGGGTGTACTCATTCCAGGAGTTGGCTAATAGTACGGCGACAGCTGTCACTTAGGAATTAGTCAAGATTAGGGACAGAGGGAGCACTGGGGTTGGTTAATTCCGATCGAAGTTATTCTCCTCCTTCTTTATTATCTGTAAGAACGTTTTTGTGTAAGTCAAGTTTTGGATGAATGAAATAGTTGAGGCTTCTTAGGCAGATTGTTACCATTTTTTTCACATTAATTCAATTCCAGTTCAGTAACCTGATTATTGATAGTACTAAGTATAGTACACTATCAACATTGTGGAGTTGAAGGGTGATGGTGCAAGAAGTAGATAAGTAATGACAAAGATGCAAGCTTAGTATCTAGTTCATCTGTGAAATTGCACTCAATTAAAAGATATGACAGACAATTTGAGGCCAATAAACCTGCACTATAATTATTGTGCTTTCTTAATTAGAAATGTCAATCATATGTATTTTTTTTTTCATTTTTTTCTTGCAGAACCGCGTGGTTCAGGTGCATAGTGTGCGTGATTTTGCTATGCTGAGCAAAAATGTTGTGTTAGAGAAAGTTTTTCTATCTTACAAAAATACAATATATAATATACATCATATAAAAAAATTGCATATGAAAGTAATGTTTATTTATGTAAATGGTTTTTTGATCGAAAGACTATTGAATAATTTTTTTATTTTTTTTGAAGCAGATTGGCAGACGCATTGTGATAAGCACGTAAGAGCTACATTTTATGCCCATATTTATATTAGTTAGGACTCGATATTTTGACTAATAACACTATTTTAGTGCTTTTGCAGAAAGTACAAGTAAATCCAATCACCAATAGATGGTTAAAGGGAGGCAAAATGATGTTTGCTACAAAAATGATCAATAGGAGAGCCTCAAATGTTGTGGCCTGGTATGTTTATATATCACCACCACTCAAGCCCGGCCCACTTGTTATTTATCATCAAAGAGAAGTGAGAAACTTTGAGCAGCAAGAGCTATAGAGAAATGGAAAAGGAACGGAGGGTTCAATGAAAAGGAATTTCTCTCCATGAAGGAAATTTCTTGATGACGAATTGAATTGGGGGTATTGATATGGATCTGAGATCGGACTGAATGGCGTTGCTGCTGTATAGAGAGCTCGAGGTGGAGAACATATGGTTATTGCTAGAAATATTGTTAACAGTTGAGTGAGAGGCTGTAATGAATTGTTTGGTGTCGATTCTGTTTGATTGCTGTGTGTTGTCTTGTTCGGAGAATTGGATGGCCTGCTGGTTCGAGTCAAGTGCGCAATATATCTTTGAGAAATTGTCGCAGTGGATTCTCTGTGTGTTGCTGGAGTTGGCCGTTGTGAAGCTGCTGCAGCCGGTAGATGACAATTTGAGGCCGAGATGAAGATGTCTAGGACTGAATAAATCCATGGTCCTGATGTTGGACGGAAGTGTAATTCTGAAATTGGGTTTAGTTCTTCAACTCGTGTTGGTTACGGTGGCTGCAATCTGGAATTGATCTCAATGTTAATCTTTGTTGAGCAGTTTGGATATTTTGATTGCGATAACACAAGAAGATGGAGGAGCTAGTGGCTGAAGTAATGCATGACAGTGGTGGCTCCTCTCATATCGGTGATGGTGGATATAATTGTGACAGTGGTGGTGTTTGATGATGCCTCGAATGAGTCTGGTTTGCAATGATCTTGACAGGTGCTGTGTGTGCAGTTGGTGGAGGATAGCCAATGAGAAGATGAAGAGAAGCAGTTGATGCTGTATCCTGGAATGCAGAATGAATTGGCAGTGGGAAAGTTACTTGAGATGCTGGTGTTGAAGAAACTTGGTTGATAGATCCGTGTCTTGATTAAATGGTGGAAAAGGTTGCCGGTTTGCTAGGGGAATCTCATGGGCTGCAGAACGATGTTGGAGTTTGTATGTGTGACTATGTATTAGCCTTTGCAAGCAGCAAGGAGATGTTCTGAATAATTGCAGGGGAAGGGCTGTATCCGTTGTTGTATTTGGAATTTTTGGCAGAATGGAATGGAGTCAAATGCTTGAGCTGGTTGCAGGCGATGAAGTGAAATGATGTTTGGTGTTGGCTGAACTTGTTTTCTGTGGATCGAAATGGAATTTTTTAGGAGCGTTAATGGCATGGATTCGATCGCAAACGAAGATTAAAGAAGGACTTAAGCTTCCGTTGAATCATGTGTTGTTAAACACCCAGCTGCCAGTGATGGTAGTATGAGCTGTTGTGATCGGTGAATGAAGGAGAAGGTGTATTCTGTCTTGCATGAGTTTGTATGGGGTTTGATATGGACGAGATTTAGGTAAAGAAAGGCAGTTGAGTATTGGGTTTGTTGGCATCGAACTGAAGTTGCAGGCAGCAGTCGAGTTGGAGTTGAGAACAAACGACTGAAATCCAGTCTGAACTAAGAAGCTGGTGCAGTTGATGCTGCTGGCTAGGGAGAACGATTGCGCTAGCGGTGTATAGAGATTCACGTGAACTGGATATGGCAGAAACTGATGTTGTTGGTTGGCCGGTGTATGGAAAGGATTTGGGTTTGATTTGGAACAGTTTGAATTGTTTGGTTCGATTGCTTTGAGTGATAATGGTACGAGTTTGGTGCTGTTTACAGCGTGAACGGCCGTCGTGGTTCTTAGACGGACATGGAGTGATCAGGTGCCGGTCAAGGAATAGTTGAAAGTGTGCTGGGAAACAGACTAGTTCTGTTGACTGAATTCGACGTTATGCAATGACCGAGATTTGGAAGGAGCAACTAGTGTGGCTCTTTGTTAGAATGAAAAGAGTAAGAAATTTATTTCTTCCTTAATTATAGGTCCTGTGATGACATTACAAGACCAATAGGAATTAAGCATTAAAAAAGGAAATTAAAGACAAGATCTTCATGTTTTATCCGGGAGGTTCCTTTTGGGGGAGGAGGCCGACGGCCAGAGATAGAGAAGGGGGAGGCGCGACTAGACGGCTGTCTCGCAGTCTAGGGTTTGGAGTTTTTCTTCTCCATTTTTGCTTATCTATTTGATTTTAATCTTTTTATGGTTTTTTGTGAAAGCCATGGCTAGTTAAATCTATGTTAGGGTCTAGGTAGAACCCAATTTTATTATGAAAACTCTATACTTATATGTTTAATAATGAGTTGATTGATTAGTAGTTTTTCTTCATTTGGCTTGGTATTCTATTGTTGATGTGATTTTCTAGATTATTTATGCTTTTGAATTGATACTGCGTGCTTCGGTTAAATCCCTTGACGTGGTATGCAAGGATAGATAGGTAATGCTTTAGAATCACTACTCATGAAGCGAAGACAACTATAACGGAGAAACAGTATTTGAAAAAGCATGGAATATACTTTTAAAGATTAGTAGAGTTTGCATAATTAATTGGTGGAAACCGAAAATCCTAATAACCCACACTCGTTTTGTTTACTTTAAATTATTTATCATTTCATTTTGTTCCGAATTTCTAAAAATCCTTAAAACATTATCTTGTTGATCATTTAATTTTTGGTATTAGTTGGTTGAGTATTTCACACTCTCTGTGGGAACGAACCGCATTTGCTATCTATATTACTATTAACCTGTGCGCTTGCGGATATAACTGAGTTTCATTTAATCATTCATTTTGGTTATCTAAAATCTGTATCAAGTTTTTGGCGCTGCTGCCGGGGAGTGGTTGCATAATACTCTCTGATTGATATCAATTTTTGTATAACTTTTTTTTTTTGTACATAATTTTTTTTTGTTCTTCTTTTAGATTTCTTTTGGTTCTTTTTACGCATTTTATTTGATTTTTTTTTAGGTACTTTAGCCTGAAGTGTTGGGGGCGAAAAGAAAGTATGCACTCGCAAGGCTTTTGCAAGAGCCACTCGGAAGATCCATTAGAGGTTTGCTTAGCCCATTTTGGGTATGATTTTGATGATGATAGTGTTATTTGTGAAGTCAATGCCTTATTAGACTCAGCACCGTTGTTAGATACTAATAAATGAAAACCCAAACTAGAACTTCTAATTCTGCCCGAGTCTCGACTAGTTCCATCAATCGATAAAGCTCCAACCTTGACTCATCTTGATAATATTTATAATGAAACCATTGTAAATCATAGTGGGTCTATGAGTCATGATATCATTGCTCCATTGAGACATTGTTCAGCGAGTGAATTTGAGCTAATATATGTTCGTCTTCCATATTTTGCTGAATTTGAACCAATATCATCCGCGGAAGTTATTTCCTCGGACTTAAAGCCAGATTTAGGGAGTTTAACAATTGTTCAATCTGATTTGCTTCATGTTTCCACATATGATTGGGAAAGTTTGAATTATTTTCCAAATAAGATTGAATTCAGTTTTAGCTCTCTGGGTACTAATCAATCTGGTTGCAGGATTATCTTTTCAGCTAAACTGATATGTTGGGTCAGTACCCAACTTTTCAGACTCTATATATATGATTGGCAGCTTACTTTGGGGTTCCAACCTCACCTTGTTTGAGACTACACGCTACTGGCAAGCAGGGAAACAAATACCTTTCGCTTCATGGGAGTCAACCCATCAGATTTGTTCCCTGCACTCTATCTTTTACTTTTATTGTATTTTAAAATTTCCCGCCTTAATTTTTACGCTGGATGACTCAATTACATTGAGGACAATGTAATGTTTAAGTGTGGGGGTGTGACACTTTCGTTAGGAATTAAAAAAAAATGTTATGATCAGCTGTGTAGCGGGTCTAAAAAAACCAAAAAGAAAAAAAGATGATCAGCTGTGTAGCGGGTCTTAAAAAATGTTATGACCAGCTGTGTAGCGGGTCTAAAAAAAAAGAAAAAAGATGATCAGCTGTGTAGCGGG